>NW_014569638.1:279745-287466 GCF_001313835.1 Polistes canadensis | reverse complement strand
TAATTAAAAAGAAATGAGTTAATTAAACCAAAACAGAAATATACAGCAGCGACCGTATTTGTTAAACCATGCAAGGGAATAATAAACCGTAAGAAGGAAGCGAAAAGAAATAAAAAAGAGATAACGAACCAAGAACAACAACAACAAAAAAATAAAAAACAAAAAAGACAGAAAAAAATGAAAAGAAAAAGAAAACACTATTAAAAAATCGATCACATTTACTCTCTTTAGCTAATCATCAATGTAAAACTGTATGTGTGACCTACTTTCAGACGAGCAATAGAACTCTGGTGCAGAATGTATCTGTGACAGGCAGATCTCCCTCTCAGGATTACCATATGGTTAGTTATCGCAAAAAATCCACTCTCCGCACTGTTTGGCCGTCTTGATGATCTGATATTAACCGTTTCTATTTTGCGTATATTACATAATTAATTAATCTGTTATTATTATTATTCATTTTATTATCACTTTTATTTTTATTTTTATTTTTATTTTTATTTTTATTTTTATTATTATTTTTATTTTTATTTTTATTCTTATATTTATTTTTAATTTTCTTTTCTTCATTTTGTTTTTATTTACTGTTATCCTATGGTTTCAAATGATTATACTTTATTTTTTATTTATTTATTTGTTTTATTATTGTCGACATAATTAGATCATTATTATGATCGAATATGAATGGTTCGAAACCTGTGTTCTGTCCAGAGGATACTATTTTTTAATTTTATGTTTTTATTTCCTAATTTTCTAATTTTTTTTTTGTTTAAATTTTTGTTGTTGATTTCTTTGCTTTTCCTCTTTGTATCTTTCTACCTTTTTCTCTCTGTATGTGTATGTATATATGTGTATATATATACATATATTATATACACATTAAATTCTGTTTTTCTGTGTGCCTTACACACGTCCCTTATTATTATATATATATTGGATGTTGAATTTGTTTCACACACTAACTGCTTGTGAATCGCGCGGGCCTCGGCTAATTTCGATTCGTATTATCAATTATTATTATTATTATTATTATTATTATTATTATTATTATTATTTACATACATATGCGTACGTATATACTGCTTCGTTTACATATTGCAATAGTTCAAAATTGAATTATATGAACGAATACGTCAAGTAAATCGTCGCAGTGCTATCGTCGCATATTATATTATTTTATATTACAATTTTGATTTCAATCACACGTTAAATTTAATTACATGAATTAAGTCTCATTTCTATAATACACGATTTTCATTATCTTAGAAATATATTTAATATTATTATTAATATAATAAAAACTATTGAACTTAACGCGTAAATCTGTTCATTTTTTAAGAAGATATTTTACTGAAATAATATTTCATTGTAATCGTGATATTATAAAAAGGAGCATCAAAATGATTTGTTGGGGGGAGCACGCGTTACCTCCGAACAAATATACATATATATATATATATATATTTTTATTTTCTATTCTTTTTTCGTATTCTTTTTTCTCTTTATATTGATTTTTTTATAAAAGCTTATCGTCGTACACGAGCTACAGCAGTTTCGAGAAGGTTTCGATGAAAGCTGATATATTCATTTTTGCAAGTAAAATTGACGGTCGTTTTGGCTGCTGCCATATGCTTCTCGAACTTTTATCATTTTTCATTTTTGTTTATTTTTTGTTTGTTTTAATCTTTATTTCCTATCTCCTCGTATTCGTTTCATTCCAATCTGTTCCGTGTTTTATATCATATATGTATACACACACATATTATATATATACAGGGGTGGTAAAAAAAGAGGTTCGGTATTTGAAGAGTTCATAGTACTCGGAGACGATCAAAAAATATTTAAGTGACCATATGGATCCCAAAAACAACCCTTTTTTTTGTAAATTAATTTTTTTTATTTGTGAACATTCGATATCGCAAATGAGTCTTTTGATAACATATTGAATGTATAATATTGAGTAATTATGCATAAAATGTTCGATTTCGAATTAATACTAATCGGAAGTTTTATATTTAATGATCTAATACGTACAAATCAGATAATCTTACCCTTCCACTTGAATGCAATTCTGACATCTGCAAATCATAAGTCAACATACATTGTCAAATATTCCTAGAACTAATGTATTTTTAAAGAAAATATTTATCTATAAATTCAATATATGTTGCAATCGAACGCTAATAAATAATAAAAGTTTATTTACGTAGTACAGGGGGTTGATCTTAAGACTCATGTTAATCAGACATTTTTGACTCGTTTCAATGAATACTATAAGCCTTTCAAATATTGTACCACCTTTTTTTTACCACCCTGTATATATATACACATATATATATATGCATATATTGATATTTTTAAGTTTATCGATATTCAGTGTCGCACGTGCGCGCACTCGTGCCAACTTTGTTCGGACATTTTTATTGGTTAATAATTATTTATTAATTTGTTGTTTAATTGAATGCTCGCACATTCGAGATAAAGTTAATTTTAAATAATATAAAAATGAAAAATGTCCGAATTAAGAAATCACGCGATTCGTGCATCGCCGCCTACGTACGTGTGTCCTGTGTTTTTATTAGACTATCTCTCTCTCTCGCTCTCTCTCTCTCTCTCTCTCTCTCTCTCTCTCTCTCTCTCTCTCTCTCTCTCTCTCTCTCTATCTATCTATCTATCTCTCTTTATCTAAATATTTAAAAGAAAATATTCTTTTAAAATCTGTGTTTCGCTTTCTAGAGAGTAAAACTCATCCATCTTTGTCATTTTCATCGGTCTCGTATCATTTGTCTCTTATTTATTATTTTTTTCTATCCTTTTTCTAAAGATTTTATACCCTTTTCTCTCTCTATCTCACTCTCTCTTTCTCTCTCTTCTCTCTCTCTCTCTCTCTCTTTTTTTCTCTTCTCTTCTCTTCTCTTCTCTTCTCTTCTCTTCTCTTCTCTTCTCTTCTCTTCTCTTCTCTTCTCTTCTCTTCTCTTCTCTTCTCTCTCTTTCTTTCTCTTTCTCTTTCTCTTTCTCTTTCTCTTTCTCTTTCTCTTTCTCTTTTTCTTTATATATATATAACGCAGTGTGGTATTTTGTTGTGATATTAACAGTGATCGTCGTACGATGTTATATAGATTATATATACATTGTATCGATGTGTGTGTATATGCGCGCGCGTGTGTGTGCGTGTGGTTTTTTGTGATACGAAAAAAATACATTGAGAACTGTGCGTTTGTTTGCACGCTCATACTCGAATCGACCAAAAATAATTGGATTTAGAGTCGATAGAAAAATGAGCGTTGTCCTTACGTACATCAAGAATAATAATAATAATAATAATAATAAGGAGAAGAAGAAAAAGAAGAAGGAGGAGGAGGAGGAGGAGGAGATAACAATTGAAAAAAATATAACTAATTACATTTTTTTTTAATTATTACATTTTTTAAGTGAATGTATTTCAAATACCGTTAAATATCGTTCTTCAACGGGAGACTTTTACAAACATCTCCAATTTTTTTTACTTTTTTTTTTTTATACGTTTTTTTCTCTACCCTATTTTTCTCTCATTTTGTTCGTTCTTGAGAAAGAGAAATCTTACATTAGTTGCAGTTCAAAGTGACAGATGTATCCATTTGAAGTTTCTTTTTTCTTTTTTTAAGTTTAACCGTTTGCGATTAATATCGATATACTCATTCATCGTCGATGTCGCTAAGAGAAAACAGGCTTCCCTTTCAATTTTCAACGATTACTTTTTTTTTTTTGGAAATCTTTGGACAAACTATACTTTTTTTTGTACTCGTTAGAAACATATTATTGTTGTCTTCTGGATAAATACTAACGAAGCACGAGCTATGCCTTTTGTCCTTTCTCATCGTGTTTCTTCAAAAATGATTATTACAAAAACTGTTTAAATTCTTAAAAAAAAAAAAAAAAAAAAAAAGATAAAAAAGAAAAATGCAAAGAACGCGTTAGAACGTAGAAAACGATAGAAAGAAGACTGATAGTATGATTTGTGATTTGTTAGCCAGCGGAACCCATTCGAGAGACTGAGGTATAACGAGGCGGCAGTCTTGCCAGCCGCCACACTTTTCCTGTCGGAGTACAAACAAGTACGTAGCTATATAACGTAGATCGCCTGCCGTAAATACGTTGTATTATATGAAAGTTTACGTACGCATACACAAACATCGGCGGATCGTCGATTCGCGTACGTACGAGCATCGTCCTTATTCCCAAATATCGTAATATCATTATACGTTATCTTTAGGGCCGTTCATTTTCGTCGTTTAATTTGAGACATTTCTAACCTCGTTTTAAAATATACCTAAACGAGTTTTTCAATAGAATTTGTTCTCATATTAAACTCGATAATTTCGTCCTAAAGAACTCCCCCTATTTTAAACCCTTTGGGTATCAATGTCACCTGGAATTTTCGTTTAAACGATTGTGGGAGGAGGGTGGGTACAACCAATCAAATTCAAGTTTGTCGTTATATTTTATGTTAGAATCTAGTGGTATAGTCGGGTTAGTTTGTCGGGTCTCTTTTTTTTTATTTTTTGTTTGAGAAACCATTGCTGTATGACAGTAAAGTCGACCATGCAAGAATATGTTATTATTTGTAGTTATAATGCCGTGGTTCTCAATCCATATGATAACTTCAAGTGTTGTTCTGCAAAAAATTAAATATACACTGTTTCAAAAGAAAAGTTAATTAAAATCAAATTCTTCACCTAGTAAAAAACTAAAGAGAAAAATATACAAAATTATTTTCCATCGGAAAATAATATTGACGAAAATATTCAAATGGACAATGTCACAAACAACAACATGAAATTTTGCTGCTCTTAAACTTATGTTGTATTGTAAGTGTTTCGCACGACAAAATATTAGAGCTTAGAGTTCCTCAACTTGAACAAAATTGAGAACCCCTGTTATAATGAATAATTGATAAAAGTTAGGTTATATATATATACATATATATAGTAGGTTATAAATTTAAGTATTATTATTTAAGGTTATAAAAAAACAGTAATAGGTAAAAAAGTTTAATTAGGAATTACTTGAAGAAAAGAAAGAAAGAAGAAAAAGATAAAAGAAAAGATAACAAAATATTGTGTTTACTTTTCTTGTAACTTTACTTTTGGTAAGTTCGTGTACTAAAAATTTGTTGGAACGGCCATATTTGGTTATGACAGGGTGGTACATTTTGTTGATACTCAAAGGGTTAAGAGCCAATTACCCGTCGAGTTATTGCATTTCTATTAATCATTCTGAATTACCATACACGCGTATATGGGACGAAGAAGTCTATATCTCGACGGAACGTGGCTCGTTTCCGTAGGGGTAAGAAAAATTTCCAATAAAAAAAAAAAAGCAATGAAACACGAAGAGCCATTTTCGTGTGCTCGATTTTCGGGATGCGATGCATCGATACGTCGCTTACGACGTTTCGTCGCGTGGCAATGTGTTTTTTTTTCTTTGTGTAGCGGATGTGGGATGGTCGGTGGGGATAATAAGCCTCTCTGATAATACAAGGAAGAGCCGCCATTACCCGGAAATCCACCGCCCACCCGCGCTTCTTCAGTAGTCTTTAGCTGTCTGATATGAGTGTGCTCTGCGTGTTATCCATATTATATATCCAACAACAACAACAACGACAACCAGAACAACAAAATACGCTCCAGAAAACAAAAGAAATATTACTTTTCAATATACAGACTCGCTACTCCTAATCATCATAAGATGATTTTTTCCCTTTGCTAAGATGCAATTCTTTCCACTTCAATCACTCTCTCTCCCTCTCTTTCCTTCATTTTTTCATAATAACATTTTACACGAAGAATATTTAACACGAATAATTTCACCTTCTATTCAATCAGTTCCTAACACTTTTCTATCTCTCTCTCTCTCTCTCTCTCTCTCTCTCTCTCTCTCTCTCTCTTTTTCTTTTTCTCTATCTATCTCTCTGTTTTTTTTGGTTTTTTCATTTTAGTGTGCGAGCGTGCGAGCGTGTGAGCAACGTGCACGGTTTTGCATCGTCCTTTATCTTTTTTTTCTTTTTTTTTTCTATAATACATTATATTTGAGTGATTGTTTTGAGTTAATTCCTCTCGACGTCTAACAGGATCGTTCGTTTGTGTGCGAGTGTGTCCATAAATAATTTACGTGTAATTTAGCCTCGGTTTAACCTGCCTCCTCGCTGGCAACTCCTCGATATTGTTTGTATTTCCTTTTGGCAGGATTGATAACATGATCAGATGTTTCTTTCGGTGAACGATTTTCCTCCAATTGCTTTTTCGCTAATACGATATGGAATGAAGTTGGATTCTTTCTCTCTATCTAATTCTCGACAAATTTTCGATATATTATCTTCGTTACACACATACACACACCACACACATATACATATACACTCTTGCGAACATTTTTTTTTTTAAATATAAGTAAAAGGAATAATTCGCCTCATTACTATGCTCGATACCCTTATATATATATATATATGGGTATATGTGGAAGAAGTGTAAATTATTCGACTATACAAGGTGTAAGAGGTTTTTTTGTACAATCATTATGAGCCTATTCTATATACGTCGTAATAGTTGATTTTAGGACCCACGACGTTAGTTACACATTTTTTACTTGTACTCGGTGAGTACTATAAGCCCTTCAAATACCAAACCCCCTTTTTTTATCACCCTATATATATTATAATTATTTTGTCTTTTAGAAATACCACACAAGAAAGTATATATATCAAACTCGTTAGATCGTTTTAATTTCGATCTATTCCCTCCCTCCATCTTTTATTAAGCAAGCTCATATTACATAACACATAATAAACATAATATGTATTAGATTGATTAGAAAGCGAAACATTTATATCTACAATTTTACTCAAGATTATACTAATTTAACAGATTATATTAGATAATAATAATGATTATATTATTACTATTATTGTACTATGGTAATAATCATATTTCAACACTGTGATTTATATTTTATATTTATCACAACTGAAATTTGTTTATCTATCTATCTATCCATCTATCTATCTGTCTATCTATCTACCTATCTATCTATATATTTATCTATCTATCTATCTATCCATCTATCTATCTATCTATCTACCTATCTATTTATCTATCTATTTATCTCAAACATTTTTATAGATTCTATATCTTCTAATCAGATTTACTTATTATATGTACGTATTTTTGTCTTCTCTCTTCGTTTCACAAGGACATTTCTTAGAAAGATTTAAAGGTTCAGCAGGACTGCGTGTTGCGGACCATTTCTAATGTAAAACATTATTACGTGTGCCACGATTTTCAGAAAAACTATAGGCAAATCTCTAATGAATAAACAAAATAAGAAGACGATCACTGCCAGCAGCCATTAGAAATGAATTAATACAATTTATCGCGATTATGAAGGATCGACGACATATTTAGGTTGATAACAAAACGAGCAAACAAAATATAATAATAATAATTACATTTACACGAAAATCGTGGATTCTAAATATATACATATTTATGGATATTCTTTTTTATGGGGAGGAAAAACAAAAAGTAAATAAAAAAAGAATTAAATCAAATATTTTCCGTAATAATATTGCACCTACTTGTGGGTAGGTACGCATAGATGATTAGATAGATTGCGCATGTAAGCCAAAAATCGTCTGCAATTATTTAGCTTGCACCTGGCGATAGTACATGTATATATATATATAT
>NW_014569638.1:275420-279220 GCF_001313835.1 Polistes canadensis | reverse complement strand
CATACATACATACATACATACATACATACATACATACATACATACATACATACATACATACATACATACATACATACATACATACATTCATGCATACATACATACATACATACATACATCCATACATACATGCATTACATGGAGTACACGATGGAACAAATAGATAACAAGAAGAGACGAAGAACAAAAATAAAAAAAAAAAGTAACGAAAGAAAGAAAAATAAGAATGGACGTAATAGAATAATAATTAAAAAATCATTATAAAAGAAATATATATGTATATAAAATATCGGAGAATACGGACAGAGACGGGATACGCATTAATTAAACAATATAAGACACATATTACACGCATATAATACACCTTACTTACATACCATTAAATAAACATTTGGACAAGGAGGAAAAAAAAATCGAAACATGAGAGATAGGAAAAAAAAAGAAAAGAAAAGAAAGAAATGGCGCGCGCTTATGTGTGTTGCTGGCCTGGCAGATCTCATCCTCGCTTCCTGATAGAATACGTCCTTCCCTATTTTTGCAGCTTCGAGTAATCAGAGCGTTCAAGTCGACTCTGGAAGATCTGGAGGAGCGTCGCTCTGTCCATAGTTTACACAGCTTACACAGTATGCGCAGCTCACGCAGCCACACCGGGCCAAGGCCATTATCCGACTTCACATACATTGACGAAGACCCGACAAATACCACCACCAGCATGACCATCAACAACGCGCTCCACGCAGCCAAGAATACTGCTCACAACAAGAATACAACCGGTGACCAGGATCATGAAACTAATGCCAAGAGATCAAGGATAGCACAACACTCGATCAACAGTCCAACTTCGCCATTGTTGCTCAACGTTCCTGGATCAGCTTACAACAATCATTATACCACCACTACTACTGCAAATACCGCTGCTACCACCACTACCACCACCACCAATAACAACAGATCCTCATCCAACAACACCCTGAATCAACTCCTCAGCAGTAACCCGGACACCGGCAACAACTCCTTGCTTCTCAGCTCGAACAATTTGGTCCTACCGGAATTGACCAAGCTCGTGCATGAGACCAGCATTTAAAAGATTTATGGCAGCTTTTGCGCAATGTTGCTAGAAACACCTTCCCCCTGTTCCCTCAGCCCTTTTTCACACACACTCTCTCTCTCTCTCTCTCTCTCTCTCTCTCTCTCTCTCTATTTCTTTCTTTCTCTATCTTTCTGTCCTATCTTTAATTATCACCTTTTAGATTTCTTTGGAAATCAATTTCTGCTATCTGTCTATACCACCCTTTTACAACAACTCACATCGACAATTTTACGAGTCATTTTGTCTTTTAGGAATATACATTGTCATATTTGATTTGCATCGTTGATTTCAATTATCTATCTATCTTTCTATCTATCTATCTATCTATCTATCTATCTATCTATCTATCTATCTATATATCTATCTTCATCCCCCGTCACATGCACCATCTATCTATCTATTTCTATGTAAGTCTATTTAAGCACATTTAGCACCAAGATTATTCTTTTCTTCTACAAGTTGTACGATAGGAAAGCTAATTATCCGTTTCTATATATGCAATAAATAGCCAAGGATCCATTCCTTTTATTTTTTAGGCGAATTTCATATAGTCCTACATAATAAGTTTTAACATTTTTTTTCTTTAGCATGCGAATTAATCTTCACTATTAGGTTGTCGCGTTCCCATCGTATCAACTTGTCTAGAGGAAAGAAGATATTCGAGTTAATTCAATCGTACGAATCAAAGATATCGATCGGACCTAATCGAGTCAATGAAATTTAATCTCCGACAATTAAATTCAAACTTCTCTGACGTTAATGACTTTGTTTACGTTTTAAAATTTTTTTTTCTTGTTTTTTTTTYTTTCTTTTTTTTTTATTTCTTTTCACACCCCTCGCGAGGATATTTTTATTTAACGTGACCTTGCCGTGGCTACGATTTTTATTTATTTTCTTTTTCATTAAACCATTGCACTCCTTAATTGCAGATGTAAATCTTCTTTTTATATATATTTTATTGTTTTTGTATAACGTCTCGAGTCACGTTCGACATAGGTTGTGCTAAAAAGAGTTTTTAAACGGGAAAGAAAGTAATTGCGTGGGAAAATTGTCGATCTTATTTTTACAAAATATTTCGAACTTTGACTGACGATTTAAGATACGAATAGCCGAAAGTACTTAAACAACAAAATACTTTATTTTTGTTTTCTTCTTCTTTTTTTTTTGTTATATGTAAATAAGAAATTCGAAATATTTTCTTAATTGACAAATTTTCAGGAAAACTTTCTTTTTTCTCTCGTTGATTAGGTCGGGAAGAAGGAGGAGGGGGGGGGGAGATTTATGGGAAATGCGATATTAAATAAAACGGCAAGGTCTTATTCATTTTTTTTTATGGACGTATTTTATTCGCACACTTTACATCGATATCAACATTCCGAAACTAAATAAATTGTAAATACATTATCGATAATATAAGTAAATCAACGGTGAATTGGAAGAGGGTAAAAAAGTATCTATCGTAAAGAAAAATAATACTTTTCTCTTAATTAGATTTTTGTCGACTGTGTAGAATCAACACGCGTTTACGTAAAACTCTGTAATATTTCTTCATTCAGGTGTTGTAGTAATGTTGTAAAGCATAGAATTTTGTTGAAATTATTTGTTACTTTTTTTTTTAATATCGAATGTTCGGTACTTGCAAAAAAAAAAGGCTTCAAATTTTTACATAATATATTCTTAGCTATTATTCACCTGTCATACGTGCCTACCTACATATTATATATATTTATCGAATTTGTTCTTATTTATATACATATATTATTTGGCTCTATCTTTTTCTTTCTCTCTCTTTCTCTCTCTGTTTCTCTCATTTACGTTATTAATATATATATATATATATACGAATATGTTTACATACGTATTCTATAAATGAAGTTCGATTGAATACAGGATTGGAGAGGAACAAAATATTTACAAGATCGAGAATATCTTTGTGATTCATATTATGTTAATCCTCTAGAACCTTTTTTAAAGTTAAATATTTATCTCAGAAAATAATGCAATATTATTATTTTCTGTTATTAATTTACAATTAACATTAAACGTAATGATACATTATGTATACTTATTTCTATCATAGCAAATCACACACACAATCTGTTTTCAAAAAATCATTTATTTTACGATACAATATATTACGATACGAAAAATACTATACCATTTATGCAAAAAGAATTTTTGACTCATTAAATAGTATTATAATTTGCAAAAAATTCTGCCAATAATTTTACAACCGGTCGTGTTACGCGTTTAATGTTAATAATAAATTAATATTGTCAAGTTTTCAATATATTTAATATTATACTGATATATATATAGGTTTTGCATTTTAAACTCATCCTTTTGCTTTGCAAAGGGTTGACTTGCGAAAGGGTGAATTTAAAGTGCAAATCCTGCATAGTACTACAAAATAATATATATTTTATAATAAAAGAAATCAAAAAAATAAAGTTGGGTTATAGAGGGTTAATATGATACATAGTAAATGTTTATATATATATCAAGAGAAAACTAATGAATTATCTTAAAATAATAATCTCTTTTGGTCGAGAAAGTAGACGAGTCCGCGTATGCGCGTGATGATTCATCTTCTAAATATATCTAGAGATATATATATATATATATATATATACATATAATATAATTCTCTCTCTTTCTCTTTTTCTCTCTCTCTCTCTCTCTCTCCCTCTCTCTCTCTCTCTCTCTCTCT
>NW_014569638.1:272814-275125 GCF_001313835.1 Polistes canadensis | reverse complement strand
CTCTCTCTCTCTCTCTCTCTCTCTTTCTCTATTTTTCTGTTATCTATCATAGCAAATGTACTTACTATCTTTCTCTTTTACGAATGTCCTTGTCACGTTACGAACGAAAAGATACTTTCTACGATAAAAAACGATCCTGCAAAGGAAAAAGGATCGTGTGGGGAAAAAAGGAGAAAAAAAAGAAGAAAAGAAAATGTAAGGGATGGGGGGTGGGGCTAAGGGTGGGTATGAGTCAATTTTTCATTTTTCGTGTGTTTTCTGTACTTCCTCTTTTTAAAATGAAACTCGGCGAACAAGTTTCTTATGTTTTGTTAATATATACATATATATATATATATATGTGTATGGTTTTTTTTTAAATAATTTTAATTATAATAATTTCAAAGAAAGGAGACTCTCTTTTCACGTAAGAGGAAACAAAACAATACAGCGTTTAATTTAAAACGAGCAAGTGTGTGTATTATTTTTTAAGAGCGCAACGAAGGATTGAAAACATTAATTTTTATGTTAGTTTATCATTATTATTATTATTATTATTATTATTATTATTAATATTATTAACAATTAATTTTTATTATTATATCATTTATTATTATTCAAAGTCTATTTCGTCGGACTCTTCTCATGATCCGCATGTGTGTCACGTGTGTTCGTATTTTCTGCGTGGGAATGATAATAATAATAATATGATATTATTATCATCGTCATTGTTATTATTTAAAGAAGGAAAGATATTAATATAGACGATGGTCACTTTCGTTTTGTTTGAAAAATAAGTCAATGAAAGAATTGATAAGTATTTCTTTTATCTTGGACTATTATTTAAAAAATTCTTCCACGTTTGCGTACACTCTCTTTTTGCACAAAGGACAAATATTATGTACTTAACTTTATTATGAATTATCTATATATATATAGATTCTCTTTGTTCTCTTTTACTTTCTTCTCTCTCCTGTGTTCTATTTATTTAATAATTATTTTTCCTAAATAATAATTTAAAATTCGAAATAGTAATGAAAGGAAAAGATAAAAGTTCAGATAACTTAATGATACATAAACGATCGTGTAACATCGTCCAGTTTTTAATTTTTAATTATTATTATTATTTTTAATTATTATTATTATTATTATTAATATTATTATTATTTTATTTTTGTTAATATTGCTACCTTAATCGATCGATCTTGTATGGTTTATTTTTCTTTTTGTCAAATAAACCAAACGATCTTTACCGATCGAAAAAATATGTTCGCTTACTGCCAGAGCGTTTAAGAGGTTCGAAAGATTAAACAAAAAAACGAAAAGAAAAACAAAACAACAAACGCGTTTAAATAAAGAGCTAATAATAAATGAAAAACGAATGAAATAAATAAGAGATATATATATACGAAATAAAGGAATTAAAATGGAACCAGAAAAGGAAATGACACAAAATTGAAAATAATGTAATAATAATTATTAGGTGACTTTTCTTGATGGTTGTTGTTGTTGTTGTTGATGTTATTGTTTACGTAAATTTATGAACTTTTGCGAACGAACAGAGATGAGAATTGTAAAGAAACGGACAAAAAATTGGATTAAACAAACGAGTATTCGATTTTAGACCAATTACTTAATTTTCTTTTTTTTTTATTAATAAACAGAAGCATTTCTTGGTTTCGTGTAATTTTTCTTACATATTATTTCTTGACAATGTTTTTTCTCATTTTTCTTTTTTTGCCAACTTTGACGCATAATCTGTAAAATAAAAGGAGAAGAAAAAGAAAATGGAAAAAAACAATTCAATAACTTTTCATCAAGAAATTCAATATTTTCATAATAAAAGATATTGGCTAAGAATCGATTAAACGTTTATTTCATTTTCATTTTTGTTAGTTTGACGCGCGAATAAAATTCAATTTTGAATATTTTCTAATACTATTATTTCTAATCGAATTATTTCAAATGAGGGAAAGACACGCATTGTTAAATCTAGATACTTACTTTTAGTTTTGTAATAACTTCTTTTTCTTGTTTTTTAAATAATTATGTTGGTTAAAATATTAAAACGCGAGTGTGGAAAAAAAAGAAGTCTGAGCTTTGAACAAAACCTTACAATAAGACGAGAATTTTCCGATCTTTATTATCGTATTCTCGTCGATTACGATTTATAACAGTTGCAAATTATATCAAACGAACGGAATAAACAATCTCGTTTTTTTCTTTCTTTTAATTTAAACAAAAAAAATATTGTTAGCTTATTAGTTGACTATCGATTTGAATATATACATATGAAGATCTATACATATATAGAAATAATATAAATAAATAT
>NW_014569638.1:251544-271354 GCF_001313835.1 Polistes canadensis | reverse complement strand
ATAAACAATATTATTGCGAGCATATATACATATTTGTATGTATGTATATGTGTATATGTATATAAAATAGATGCAAAGATCTGAATGAGTGTTGTGTCAATATTTATATACATACAAACATAAAAACACAGAGATTACACATAAATGCATATATTTGATCTACTCTTATACGTGTTTAGTAAAGTCATTAAATGTACATATGTACATACTTAATATATATATATATGTGTGTTATTTTTGTTTGAATTCTGAATTATCCCTTTGTTTCGTATTTACTCTCTCTCTCTCTCTCTCTCTCTCTCTCTCTCTCTCTCTCTCTCTCTCTTTTCTAACCATTTTATAGGGTGGGTTAAACAAAAGTACCTAGGTCATATAAAAAGTCCATTACATTCTTTCGATACTTTTAAAATGATTTCTTTTTAAATTACAACATTACAAATCTAGCGTGCAAAATTCTACAGATCAAATTAAAAATCTTTCTAAGTCTCGAAAAGATGTAATTTATTTAAAAAATCAATAAGGTACTTATGGAACCCATATAAACACATTCACACATACATATATATATATATATATATATATATATATATGTGTGTGTGTGTGTTGCAATTAATTATTACCTCACAAAAATCTCTAGTTCCTTTTCGTCTATCTGTCTGCCTGTCTGTCTGTCTGTCTGTCTGTTGTCTGTCTGTCTAATACCAAGAAAACAAAAGATAAAAAAGAAAAGATAATAAAGAAAAATAAGGATAATTAATGGAAAAAATGAAAAAAAGAAAAAAGAAGAAAACGATTAATGAATTTGTATTGAATAATATTTTTAGCTCGATGTTTCTCGATGATAAACGAAACCAACCTCGGGCCGAGGAGATTAGAATAACTCGTGTTTAATTGACTTTTCAAAAAAAAAAGAAAAAAATAACCTTTATTATTAGTGTCGTCTAGGTTTTATTCGACATAATATGTTTTTATCCAAAAGAATATCTATGAAAATAGAAAAAGAAGAAACGACAAATCATTCGTTTACGCAAGAGTTTGAATTTCTCTTTAGATATAATTTATTTTTGTTCTGTAATATTTTCTCATTCTATCTCTATCTTTATCTATCCTATTTAATTATCTATCTATCTATCTATCTATCTATTACTTTCTTTCTCTTTGAATATTATCCTTTTTGCCATCATGGCGGCTACCTTTTCCTACAATTCTATCCTTTTTCTATGCCGATTCATTCCAAAGTTTCTTTTTCATATACGAGAATTTAAAAAAGCTCTCGTCGTTGCGATCACGTAATCTTTCAAAAAGAACAAAAAAAGAAAACATTTAAAAAAAGAAATATAATAATAATATTCCCTATTACCGAAAATATTTTTCTATCGTATCTAATTCGTATACATATATATATGTCACCGTTATAGTGTTTAATTCCTAAGTAGGTAATGTTATATATGAATTCGCAAGATGCGAATATTGTTAGAATATGAAATTGAAGTTTGATATCGAGTATTAGAAAAATATTTGTTTTTCGATTTTGTTTAAATACCTGCTTATATTGCACTCTTGTTAATCCGAATACAATAAATACGTGTTTCTTTGTTTTATGACTTTTCAAATGAAGATTGTTTAATCTTTAATGTTAGTTGAAACAGAATCGTAATTCGCGTTTATTTCATTTTCATTTTGATGATTTTCCAAAGAAATCAAAACTAAGAAACACATATTTATTGTCTTCGGATTTACAAGAGATAGGAATTAAAAAAAATCGAAAAATATTTTTGTTTATATGTGACATTAAATTTCAATTTCATGTTGTAACTAATCGTTTCTTGTGAATTCGTAGAATAAATGCTTAAAGTATATAATTCTGTTTTATTTCATACCTTAACTGGTCAGTTTAAATACTCCATGGAATTACTAATTATTCTATAGATTAATGAATTTCACACTTTAACAGTAACATATACATTATTTTATCCTTTCGTAGATTATTATTAAAAAAAAAAAAGAAAAAGGAAAAAAGTACGTATAGTGCTACGGTTTGATATAGTAATACGTAGATTAAACGATGATTTTAAATAATAATCTGGACTACAAATATTGAAATTATTAGAAGAAGAAGAAGAAGAAAAAGAAAAAAAAAGTAAGAAATAAATAAATATATATATACAAAATGGAAGTTTCAATTTGACGATTATATTTCGATGGGCTGATATTTTTCTCGAGCGAAACAAGAATGTCCCTTTCACGAGCATGTCTCAACAAATACTCGTTACTAATGATCGTAAGATTAGTAAATCCTACGATCTCTCATAAATATCGTGTAAGTAAATAATACCATTGGATTTTATCTTTTTTAGAAACAAAAAATTATGGCTGTGAATTGGAGTACTAAATTCGTGGACAAAAAAAAATGAACAAAACTATGAACATTTTTTCTATATAACTTTCTGTTTTTCTCTCTCTCTCTCTCTCTCTTTTTCTCTATTTTTCTAGGGGCAACGAAGATCAATCATTTTATCAATTATTCATTGTGATGTACTTAACTGATCGTAAATATATTAATTGATTTTTTAAATCACAGTTAAAAATAATTGAAAATAAAATAAAGCAAATAAAAGAAAACAAGTAAAAAAAGAAAACAAGTGGTCATATGTGCATGCGCTGTTTATAGTCGCGATCGAAAGCTTTTTGTCTTCTAATTAATTGATTAGTTATATAAATCGACTAAAATAACAGATACTACCGACATGTAAGCTTTTAGCAAATCACCAAAATTTTTCGATCCATCGTAGAGTCGCGTAACTTTGTATATATTTTCTATATCGCATAATCAGTACTATGCAGATATTACTTACTATATGTATATATGCATATTCGCGCGTGTTTCGTTTCTTTCTTCTTTTTTTTTTTTTTAAATAATGATAATTATTTTATTATCAAATGTTACATTATCATCGTTACTGCAATTTGTTTATACATATATACATATCTCTTCCCTTGGATGTATAGAAAAAATTGACGTTCATTATAAAAATGAATTTTAAATCCCTAAGGACGAATATAAAGATTGGATTTGTGTTGATTTTTTTTTGTTGGTTATTTCCTATAGATTAGAATTGGGACATTTACTCGTGAGAATAATCGTGGAGGAATAAAAAGAAAAAAAGGATTATTGAATATTATTTTTTAAACCACGAATTTAACGTGCCAAGATGCTTCTAGCACGATTTTTCTTCAAATTTTGTCTTATTCACCAGTTTAATAACTTCTCTCTTGTCTCTGTCTTATTTGTATAAAATTCTAATTTGCACTCTTCACTTTATCGCTCGTAGATCGATCCATATTATACTAATTCCTTAAATGATCTATAATAGAACTTGATCGATACTTAATTATATGCAATATATATATATATATATATATACGAAATTTGGCAAATTTGTATAAATGAAAATAATAATTAAGAAAAAAAAATATATATACAGAAAATGGCATCGAGCAAGATAATTATTTAAAGATCATTTGGTATAAAGCTTCTATTGAGATTCAAGTTTCTTCTTAAACGATATATTACTCGTTATTTCATATTTGGTATAATATTATATAAATTGATAAATCTCTTATGAATAATGAAAAAAATGAAATAACGACGAGTGTTGTTATCGTTGGTCGATAGCTCGGATACTCTAATAAAGCAAAATGCCAACGGTGTTCTCCCGGTGAGAAGAAGTTTTAACACTTACGGTCACAAATTTATTTCAGAAGGTTTTTTTATGATAAACAAAATCATTACTTTTTAACAAATGATCATTTAAATCACCTAAAATCGTTTCGATTATACCGCTAAAGTACGCGAAGGATTTAATTCATCTTAATCGAAATGATTAAATATGCTTATTTGATTATATCATAATTTTCAACATTATATTCAAACATTGTGAATATTCCTGTCGTTCATAACAAGTCTTATTTTATTCTTCGTATTTTATTTATTATATATTTATATCATATATTTTATTTGCACTAACATTGAGACCGAAAGTAATAAAACGATATATCCAGATAAATAATTTATTAGTATCATTTGTTTAAAAATCCAAAAATGTTTATTAGAAAATTAGTATTATTAGCCCTCGCTAGAATAGTTTTACTGCACTTGGCGACTTCCTGTAAACCTAATTAAACATTTTTGATCATCCTACACCGTTAATCTAAATAAACCCGGTAAAGATAGACATGAATTCAATGAGAAAACTTTTAATTAATTAATCATTTACGTTTAACAAGAAATATTGAAAATATTAGATAACAATGGCACTATTTCTCTATTTCGACAATCTTATCTGTTTATAAAACAATCCAATATTAGTAAACTAGAGGTTAGATGAGATTAAATGATTTGCCTAAAAGCAGTAAAATGTATCCTAATCAGAGAACTGGATATATCACTGAGAGAACATCGAATTATACACTGCCCAACACACATTTTGGTGCTTTCTAAGTTATACATATTTTTGAGTATATTTACGAATACGATTATTGTAAAAATGGGCAATAATTTACTTTTAACCTATAAACAAAAATAAATGAACACGCACGCAGAGACCGGTACGCGAGGTACCATTGATAATCCTGAAAAAAAAATCAAAATTAAAACAAAACAAATCCAACTATTAAATAATAATTTCTATTAGAATGTTATTGCATTTTTTGAAATTAGTCACAGCATATATATATATATTTATATAAAGTATATATCCAAGAATAATGATAACAAAGCACCAGATCAAAAATTAGTTTGTTTTCTCGTTGGGCTGTGATAATGATCGCAAGGAGTTATCGCACGGCACCATTTCGATGAAAAAAAGAAAAGAAAAAAAATAAAATATGGAGTGGTGTCTTGCATGCCCATTATTGCTCGTTACACCCTCTTGTAACCATTATATTATCCTTTACTCTTGAAGGTGATAGGTGGCGAGTTGCAGGAACGTTTGATACCGGTACCCTACAGCAAGAGTTCGACAGACCAAGCTGTAAGCGCTCCTTTCTTGCTCTTTCTTCTATCTCTATCTCTATCTATCTATCTATCTATCTCTTACTCTTTCTATCTATCTATCTCTGTCTAATACTACTACTCTACTACTACTACTACTACTATTACTACTACAACCTAATTCACGCTGTCTATTTTCTTACACTACTTACTATCTCCATCTTTATCATTAACTCGATAATTTTTCTCAACGATTTCGATCGCATGTTTAATAATATCGACTATCAAAAAAAAAGAAAAAAAAAATACAATATTAACGTTAAACGTACCATATTACCAGTTGTCAAACTTAATACAACATTTCTTACAAGTTATAATATGCTATTTGATGAATCAAAAGTTTTTATTCTATAAAATGATATATTTTTAAGTATACTTACGTCGTAAAATATAATAATATGACTGATTGAAGACGTACCATTTGAATCGTATGTATACATAAAGCATCGGTACGTTTAATGTTAATTCGAAAGTTCGCATCGTATGCCTTTGCAATTAATTTTGGAATTTATTAAAAAGAAAAAACAATGTTTTCGTCGATCGAAATCGCTGTCCTTGTTTCTATGTCGAATTCGCTGCTTGTTTCGCTAGCCTCGGCTGTTATCTCTGATATATATATAAACCCTGCTTTCTATTTTTTTTCCTTTTTCTTTAAATAATATCGTTTTTCTCTCTCTCTCTCTTTCTTTCCTTTTTCCCCTCCTCCCTCTCTCACTCTTTTCTTCATGATCGTAATAGCAGATACTATTTCTTTTATTTGATTCTATCCCAGTTTCTTTCTCTCTCGCAATCAATCTCAATAAAAAAAAAAACTGGATATTTGTAGTACTTTTGTGTTCGTTGTTTTCTCTATACTCTTTTGTTTTTTTTTTTTTTTAAATATTTTTTGAATTATTTCAATCCAAAAATGGAGTCTTTAATCTCTTTGAGTGCTACGGACGCATATATGCGTTTATCAATAGTTTCAAACTCTCTCAAGAGTTTCGAGATTCTTTTCTTTTTTTTTCCTTTTATTGGATCAACATAGTTCATAGTAAAAAAAAAAAAAAGAAAAAAGAAAAGTATTCCGTTTTCAATGATTGCGCGCAACAGTTGGACGCGAATTGCTTGCTTCTGTTGAGAATATTCAGCACTCAAAAGGGTTGTTAACCGACCGCGAATAAACATATTCGTTTCTTTTTCTCTTTTTTTCTTTCTTTCTCCAACAAATCCATCTACCGGTATTCGATGGATGAGAGAGAGAAAAACGATCGGCTAATGGGGGACGCATTAGTGAAACACAATATTGCTTCTTGTTATAGAACGTACAAAATAAAAAAGAGAATGCTTTGATAGTCCTTTATATCTTCCTGATCATTAGTGGCACGAGCTTTTCAAACTCAATTAAAGCCTAATCCCTCTCTCTCTCTCTCTCTCTCTCTCTCTCTCTCTCTCTCTCTCTCTCTCTCTTTCTCTCTCTGTGTCTCTCTCTTTCTTTCTTTCCCCTGATGTATTCTCATCTAATCTCTTTATCGATCTTGCGACGATGTAAACGGCTTCGTCGGGCGAGCTACCACCACAAATTCATTTATTATAATAAATACTATAAATCTTCTTTAARAAAAAAAAAAAAAAACAGATTTTTACATATTAAATTGAAACTATTATATCGATACTAATATTTATATAAAAACAGGCTGAAATACGACTACGTTATTTCCTTTTACAGGACAACAATAAGAACAAATCTGATCATCCCGGGTCGTATATAATAATTTTAATGAATTATTATAATATAATAGGAAATTTTTTAATGTGCGTTTTTTAGAAAAAAAAATGATAATGACTTGTGAAGTCATAATGATTTATGTATAGGTAAATTAGGATCCTTTTTTTGTATAAATCCCAAATGACTGATCCCATGATCGCCAAGAGAACATTACAATACTATTTACTTTTAGGATATGAACAATTTTTGATTAACCTTTAGTGTATACACCCCAGGAGCGAGTAATTAAGACGTACACATGGTGGTCAATTCGATCTTGATAATATTCGTCTTTGAATATTTCGGCAATTATGCATTTTTCGAGAAAAATAAACAAAAAAGATAGAGATACTTATTGTACTAAATTGATGAAAATTTTAAACCTATCCATTTAAAAATAAGCACAAAAGAACAAATATTCATTTTTAAAAACGTGCTTGAAGTTGACGTAGTAGTTATTCAAGTAAAATGAAAAATTTCGTATCAAATTGACCCCTAATGCACACTAACGAGAGATTAATCAACGAAATTTTAATATTTGTTTAAATTAGATCTAAGACGTACAGTTAATTAATATTACTAAAATTTGTTAAACCTCTTTGATCCGTATTAATAATGTTCTTTTGGTAGGATTTATTTTATTTCTCATAATTTTGTATATAAATTATGTGTATCTATCCCCCTGTCTCTTTCTCTCTCTTTCGTCCACAATATTTCAAAGTATTGATTATCAAAATGAAACCTAAAAGTTCATCGAAAAGGCATGCTCTTATTTATTTACCTCAGGAAATATTTCAACGTAAACATAACTCTTTCGTTTTTAGATATTACCCAAACCTAATTATTTTATGTGTAAAAAACATTTTGACCCCAGTGATATTATCTTCAAATAATAAACAAAAAAAAAATGTCATATCTCTTATTTTCTAATTATACAACACACAAGTGTTTAAACACATACATACTTACATAATTAATCGATAATTTATTCAAGGGCTGTGCTTGTGTTATCGATTCAGAGAGAGAACGTGTCTTGGCCCTTCTACGCCCTTCATCTTGAGTGAAAAATCTTTTTTATTTTAACCCAATTAATTCGACGAGAGCTTCGAACAAGAAATCGGTTCTCTCTCTCACTCACTCTCTCTCTCTCTCTCTCTCTCTCTCTCTCTCTCTCTCTCTCTCTCTCTCTCTCTCTCTCTCTCTCTCTCTCTCATTCTTTCTTTCTTTCTCTCTTTCTCTTTTTATCTCTCTCTCTCTCTCTTTCTTTCTAACTTTCTTATTCTGTACGCTTCTCTTTCCATTTCTATCTCTACTTTTTCTCTCTATCTCCATTTTTCTCCTCCATAGTTTCTAACGAGACATACAAATTTGCGTGTACGTACAGTAGTGGTTTGCAAAAGTTTTCGGCCCCTTTTTGATACTTTATTTGTTCGATCCATTGATAAAATATTTAATGTTATTCTGACCGTTCGTTAATCGTTTCAAATATTTGAGAAAAACTAGAATATAGATAATAACGCGAAATATTACTCTTTTATTTACATGCCGTATTTTTTTTTGTAAACATGCTTTGCTTGCGGTTTTTTTTCGGTATTAATTTAAAAATATACTTTACGAGAGAAAATCAATCTTACTTCTGTCACAATGCCGAAACACACGAATATTCAGATCAGTGATAATCACGTTGAAACTTTTTTCCGAAAGAAAAAACAGTTCTTACGAAATATTACGACTTTATCTATTAGAAAAAAAGTACCAGTTAATCGTATTATTGTTAAATATAAATTAACAAACTAGTTGTGTGTAAAAAATCGGAGAATGGTAGAATCGACATAAATTTCCAAACGCATAGTCAAAATTGTAAAAAGTAGGTACGCTTGCTGTTGACTCGCGAAAAACTGCTGCGCAGCAGACATTTAAGCGGAAAATTACGAAATGAAAATCTTGCTGACGTTAAATCGGTGTACGATGATATCATATCTGAAGACTGTGGGATTGATTAGACGTATTGATGTAACAAAATAAAACCCGTAAATTAATAAAAAGGAATAATAAGGATAGATTAAACTTCACGACAAAAATATGAGCATTAAATAGCACATCAGATTAAAAAAAAATATTATTTTTCGATGAATCCAAATTTCAATTATTCGGAAGTGAAAAATCGGAAGTATGTAAAACGTCAAACAGGTACTAAATATAAACCAAGATACCAAATTCGTACTGTAAAACACGTGAATATGATGGTGAGAAAAATGAACCCACAATAATAGGATGTCCCGAAACTTTTGTACACTACTGTACATTGTATAGATAAGATTCTAAACGTATCACCTGGAGATTTTCTTTATCTTCGTTACAATAATTCAACACTTTATCTCTTTTTACCCTATTTATTCGTATACTATTATTATTATTACTACTATTATTATTATTATTATTATTATTATTATTATTGTTATTATTATTATTATTATTATTATTATTATTATTATTATTNTTATTATTATTATTATTATTATTATTATTATTATTATTATTATTATTATTATTATTATTATTATAATTATTATTAATATTATATTTCTATTTCGAAGACACTATTTCAATATTATTGCACGCACAATTGCCTCATCGATAAGACACCCCTACACGATCTGGTATAATAATTTTATTACTTCTGCTCCAGCTTCTTTCAGCCATTTTATTTAAACATTGTTTCCCATATCTATCTCTTTGTCTATCACTGATTATTATCGCTTGAGTATTGTCCTCTTTTTTTATCTTTTGACATATCGAAATTTCTGGATTAATATGTTATTTTCTTTTTATTATACGTACGTGTTTATCGTGTGCTGTTATTGTTATTTGTCTGTTACGATATCGCTAATATGTTGGTGATTACTATTGGAAGATCGATGAGTGAGATTTACGAGATATATACCTATATAATATCCTATTTTTGTTTTATGCTTCTCAACCCCCCCCCCGTCCTCCTTTAACCCCCATTCCATCCCGAAGCTTCAGCATGGATCTTTTATTTGGTTTTTTTTTAACCTCGCCCGACGAAACTCGAGATTTACTACCGAGACCTTAAAAGCTATCATTGCAAACAAAAACACCTCGTAAATGTTATTATTAATAATAATAATTAGTCCCTTTGTTATTAATAATAATAAAACTTAGCACCTAATAACAGTTAGTTAGGAATATTCGTTTTGTCACTGTCAATTGTAAAACAATCAATATTTTGTTGTTATACAATATTTCATAATTCTTATAAACAAAAACATATATTTTAGGATTATTATATTTTTCAATCGATATCAATTTTATTGCTAAAGAGTATTTTTTTTTCTAAATGATAACAAAATTGGTATTATTGGAATATATATGTATATATACTTTAAAATAGGTTTCTTGTGTCTAAGAATTTAGAAGCTTTGCATAACAATCAAATATCAATTATTTCAAATTAACAGTGAAAATGGATACGAATATTTCGTTGACTCACTGTATGTATACTTTGGTATAAATGCATATGTATTGTATATTTATATTTTTTTAAACGATAATTAATAATTAATCGCTGCAAATAATTACGTTTTATTGTATGATAGTTTTTAAAGGATAAATAAGAAAATCTTGAATAAAAAGATAATTTAACATTGGTGAGATGAAAAAAGATATCTTTTTCCTTCATCTTGGTTACATAAAGATGAACGCGTAAGTCGCATCGATCGATTTTCAAAGATTAAACTATTATTCTATATCGTCTTGTCAATTTGATTTTCGTTGTAAAGCTGTCTATGATAGTCGTTGCCAATGATTGCATTAATTAATTTTATGCACTCTATTAAAGAACTGGCTACGTTAAATATTATATATGCCCCCGAACACACGCGGATACTATTCAATTATTCGTAAAAAAAAAATTTCAAGTAATATCGTTAATGTGTTTACAAGGCTTTCCAACGTAGACAGTTCCGTTTGCAACTGTTCGAAAAGAATAATAATTCGAAAAAATTTGTTGCAAAAGATTCGATCAACAAATTTTCTTTCGATCGAATGTATTCTTTTCGAGTAGATGAGATGCTATTAAACAAATTTTTATTGCATTTATACGTCTTCTTTCTATGTGTAATACGTACATGTATATCATATTACATATATATATATATATATATATATATAGAAAAAAAAAAATTAATTGGAACAAAAAAGGTAAGGATTGTTAAAGATTTTTTTGTTGTCTAATTGTTAAAGAAAATTTTTTAACACAAAATAATAGAAAACAAAGGAAAAAAGGAAGAACGAAGGACACAATGAAAAACAAATCAAACAATTAGTTTCGAGGATCACTTCAAATATAATATATTGAAATCTAAAAAGATAAAACCAACGACAAAATTTAATAATATTCTCGTAAAACAACAAATGTAAAAGTTCATCTGCGGATTCGCAAACGATTTATTTTTTTTTTTAAGGACTCTCTCTTTCTCTTTCTGTCTCTTTCTGTCTGTCTGTCTCTCTCTCTCTCTCTCTCTCTCTCTCTCTCTCTCTCTTTTAAATCTCGTACAACCTTTTATGTATCCCTGTTACACCAAATCCTTTCAAATGTACTTTTCTCGATTCCATTTTCCTTTTCTTCTCGTATATCCGTTTTTCCACCTATCTTTTTCTTTTTAATTATTTATAACAACGAACGAAAAAAGAAAAGAAAAAAAAAGTTTTTTCAACATCGAGAGAGTCATCCTTCTGCTACCTTCAATGGAAACACATAAAACGTGTGTACACGTTTCATAAATAGAATGCCGAAGCTACTTAATATCAGCGTAAGTACGTAACATATAAATCCAATTTTAACAATGTTTATATATAAAAATCGCAATCTCGATATATAAACTTTATAATTGGTTCTACAAATAGGACAGAGGATCGATCAAAAAGTGTTCTTAGATGAGCCGAAAGTTGTTTTCTTTTTTTTGTTATTTTTTAAATCGATTACCTACTTTTCCGACTACTACTACTTAGGTTTGCGATTTTGCAATTTGACAAAAAAAAATAGGCGTGAATGGTTGCGAAAGAGGGTAATTGATTTTTTAAATCATTTAAAAATAAAGCGCTCATATAGAAACTTTTGGTTCGCTCTATAGTACGTAAAAAATAGTGGCGGAACTACAAATGTTCAGTCCCCGCGCTTCCCTCTCAATCGCAAAATATAATTTCGGATACCCAGGGAAAAAAAACACAACCTATATTATACAAAGATTATTAATAATAGCATTTATTTAATCAAAATGTAAAACTTTTTTTTCCAGATTTAAAAATTCGCGAAATCTTGAGCTTCTATTACTAAAAGAGATAATTTATGAATTTCCTTTTTATTTTATTTCCTCGCTTGGTAACAATTTAAACGAAAAAGTTGACAGTGCTCAAACAAAATGAAATTGGTGGTGGTAATGTGAATATCGATCAAAAACTTGTAGTAAAATGCACAAATTTTGAGCTCCATCCAACCTTGGGCCCTACCCCCACCCCACCCCCGAGTTTCAAGGTTTTGCGGTATTGTAGTTCCGCCCTCAACAAGAAAAGTATATATTGAGTATACTAAAAAAAACAAGAATGCAAATCATAATAGAGATTTTGATATCTCACACAACCATGGAGAGAAAACTAATGTCAAGGATAAAATCGAAAAAAGTTAAGAAACAACGAAATGGATGAAGGATTAGAGGAAAAGAATCTATGTGGAAAATAATGGTGATCCTGTTATATAAAATGTTATGGGGAAAAAAGTATTATTAAATTGTTCGTTTAACTAATGAATTTTCTTTACAGCTTTTGTTGCATTTCTACGCGATCACGATGATTGGCTATTACAAGCTAAATGATGATGCATGTGCTGCAACAGCTCGAAATTTGTTATTTACTCACGCTATATATTTATGTGTATTATAAATACATATATATATATAGCGTGTATATATATATATATATATATATATATATATACAAACACGTATGCAGCGAATATATGCTTATAATATATGTAAATCTATTTATTGCTTGGCTGTTTTTCTGTGCATCAATTTTGTGCTAAATATTCGTATATGTGTATTGTGTGTGTATATATACATATATCTTTACTAATTTTTTACATATATATATAAATCTCTTTTTTTTATTTTAATGAAAATAGATACACGCATATGCACCTATCGTTATCGAAACGTTTTTCTCTAAAAAACTTTGACAAAGGAGACAAACACGCGCGCCGATTTCTCACCTTCATTTTCATCTTTATTTTATTTGTTATAATGCAAACAATGCCTTAACTATATCTTGATCTATTTTATTAATATAATTAGTGAATATATATTCGAACGATCTTTGCACGATAACGCAATATCCTAAGGTCTCTTAATCTTTCTCTAACGATTTTCTGATTATTCTCTTTTTATATAAACTTTATTCTCTTTTCTCCCTTTCTCCACATTTTTCCTACACTAATAACTCCTTTTTATTTTAAATTTTAATTGTTTCTAATCTAATGGTACATGTAATTATCATCCTTCGTATCTATCTTTCACCTTAATCTTATTTATACTTAATTCATTTTTTGCGAAAATTATACCAATTATATTACTCCATAGAAGAGCATATTTAAGCTGAAGAAGGAATGAACAATTGTTAATAATTAATAGTAATAATAATAATAAGATAGTGCATAATAATTATTTCAAAAATTATTATGCACATATTTCTAGATTTTCAAGTTTGTGCAAAAAAAAAAGAAATAGATAAACGAGATAATTCGAGTTTAATTAAAACTTTAGATATATTCAGAAATTTAATTTTCTTTTTTTATTCTTATCTTTTTAAGCACACTTAAATAACTTTTCTTCTTTTCGTATTAAAAACTTGATAAAAATTCAAAATATCTGATCTAATGATTATCGAAACAATCTATATTTATTATTATTATTATTATTATTATTATTGTTATTATTACTATTATTATTATTATTATAGCAAGTAAAAATATATGTTCATATATACGTACAGGGTGGAGCATTAAGGTAAGACCAAAGATTTCAAATTTTTCCCAATCAAAACTAATATTTTTCTTTCTTTCCTTACTCACATTTATTCTGCTCGTTAAATATTTATCATTATTCGTCAAATTTTATCAAAATATACCAAAATTCTTCCTAGGTAGACCACAAGTGTTGCTAAGGTGATTTGAAAAAAATCTAATTTTCGTGTCTTGTCATATATTTTATAATAAAACAAAATAAACATGTTAATGAATTTTGTTACAGGGGAAGATTTTTACGAGATTATTTTTTTAGATCAAAATTCAACCCGTATTAGTGTGGGTATATTCTATCCCCTACCCACAGAGGTGATTAATTAATCATAGTCTAATAAAATAAATTACTTTAAAAAGTCGGGAAAATAATTTTAAATGTTTATAATCACTTAGGAAGACTTGTGGTTTTGATTTGGGCAGACACTACCAAAGCTTCTCTCTTGAACTAATTTTATTTATAAAAAAGTGTAATTTTTTGTTCTCTCTCTCTTTCTCTCTTCTCTCTCTCTCTCTCTCTCTCTCTCTCTTTTTCCTTCTTTTTCTATGCCTTTCTCTATTCCTCTATCTTTTTCTCTTTCTCTCTTTAATACATCTATATAAATCTATTCACTTACTTACCCATACAAACATATCCTATCAAGAAGAAGCCACGAAGTAAATCGGAGAAAATGGGAGACACATTTTTGTATATTTTTATTATCCCGTTGTCGAAATATATATGCAATTTATATACCGGGGATAATATACATTTGTTATTTTTTAATAGATTTTGTTTATATAACTTAAATATTTCAAAATATACATAATTTAGATATTAATATTATTCATATTCTTTAAAAATATATATAGATTTTTCATATTAAATTTGCCCTTTTGTAAATCAGATTCATTCTTTTGTAAATTAAATTTATCTTCTTGCCTTACAACTTGACTTGTTAAAGAGGGTAAATTAGACTTGCAAAATGATGAATTTAAAATACAAAAAAGAATATATTTCTGCACGGGATTATTCATTATTGGTATGTATAATCACAATATTTGTTAGGGTTCAATCGGTGTTCGTCGATCGTTCGAGTACATCATTTTCATTTTGAAAATATTACAAACATATATTATATTTTTTATTGAAAATTTATTATTATACTTCACGTCCAAAGTATTTCATATCTTTTAAGTCCATTCTTTTGTAGACACGAATAGAACATAAAAAATGCCTGTTGTAGAGAATTATTGAAGAATTTTCTATAAAGGTATTTAAAAAAAAAAAAAAGAAAAATGAAAAGAAAAATGAAATAAAGGAAGGAATGCAGAAATCGGTAACGCGATAATCGTTCGATCGGTGCATGTGGTGTGCTGCGATATTGTCATCGATATCCGTCCACCTAAATATCTTCTTCCTTTTTTTTCTCTCGACGATATTGACAATTAAATATTATATTCGAGAGAAAAGGAAAAAAAAAGTATATGTACAGGGTGTTTTAATAATTTTACTTGTCAAACGTTACCAACATATTGTACAAGCAAAAATAATACAAAAATGTCATATGAAGATAGGCATATAAACATGCATTATTAAAAAGTTCTAATGAAAAATACGAAATGATTAATAATTGGTGTTTCGTCAAGAGTTAAAACAAATAAATTTACAAAATAAAAATGTCAGTTTTGCATTAATAACAATGGATAACATTTTGAAATAAAATTATAAATGATTTCAACCAGTGTGATATATCAACCAACTACGCCAATTTGTTTTTTAATACTTTATTCATACTAACCTCAGCCATGAGGTTTTAACATTTGTTTACAATTTGGTATTGTTATTGAATGTGTATTATTTAATATCGTACGTATTCATAACTCTGTCAACACCAGTTAATTATCATGTCACATTTTTATGACAAACTTTTGAATAAAAAGCATTTGGAAGCCAATTATATTTATATGGCATATTCGTTTTATTTTTGCTTGTATAATATATTGGTAAGACAGGGACACCTTGTATATATAAAAATATCGACGTCTCGAGCTTGTGCCTAATATTGCTTTGCTGCACAGGGTGTGGAAGCCTTGCTGCTGGTTTTGCAATATCTTGTGACAACTGCTTTCTGTTTGTTTCAAAATATATATGATTAAACTTTAGAATAATATTTCGGAAATCGATTGTTAAAGTAAAATTACAATTAGAAATAGTAATACGAAAAATAATGATCGATATAAAAATACGGATCATTTCCAAAAGTTAAATCGATCTCCGAAAGTTTGTTTCGAGAGACGACGATTGATAAAAGAAAAAGAAAAAAAAAGAAAAAAAAAGAAAAAAAAGAAAATGAAGAAGGAAAAGAACAATAAAAAAAAGAAAAATGGTCGTTTACATGTATAACAAGAAAGATTTCCGTTGCAGATCCGCGTAGTAAACGCATTTCGGCAGGGCCTAGACGCGCGCTACGGCGAGCATAGCAACACCACATTGGCGGAAGTATTGAGAAAGCAGTCACCCTTCAATAAGCGGTTATCACAGACGAGCAGTATCGAGTACGCGGATAACATACCGGACGAGCTGACTATACCAGAAATCGACGTTGAAAGATTGTCGAGTCATAGTCATACCGAGACAGCAGTTTAAGACTAAACCAAAACCAATAACCACCAGAACTAACTAAACAACAAGTAATACCAATAAAACGAACAAAGCAATCCGATCTATCATTCGGTTTGGATCGATTGCAATCATTGGATATCATCGCATCAGATCTAAAAGGATTTTCCCTGTTTTAGCAAAGATTAGATGAGAACAGAACACGCGAGTCTTGTTTCTCCTTTTTAAACCTCTCCATCATCTCTTCTAACTACTCTTCTACCTGTTAAATATTAACTATTAACTTGAACGAAACTTCCATGCAACCGATCACCTCCCAAAACCCCTAACCTATTTTACCCTAAGCCCCTAAACCACGAGAGCTCGCTCGCGTCTTATTGTTAACTGCTCAGTGATGATGGGGACTCGAAGAGGGGTGGGTACGAGGTGATTGTTAAAAGGGGGGGGGTAGGTAAAATAGAAGAGAGAACGATCAAGAGGAAGAAAAGGAGAAGGTCATGCAGTACGAGGAAGAGGAGAAATGGGAAAAATAAGGGATGCTACGAAGGGGTAGAATAATCATTCCTTTTCCCATCCTCCAGGAGGACGACGGTGATCTTCCAAATCTGGTTTTCAAATCGTCTTTAAATACATATACATATAACAAAGAAAAAATATAAATACAAATAGGTGTGTGTATATATTTCTATATATGTGTATATATATATACATATATATAAATATATATATGTATATTCGTCCTTGCGGTCGTAGCTGATCCGTGCGGGAAACACCAATTATAATATTACCGAAGCAACGCACCACTGCCTCCGTTATGTTTAGTCCTTGCGTTTCGATCGTCGTCTCATCGCAACCACCAACAACCACCACCACCGCCAGCACCTACACAACTATTACATAACAAGAAGAATAAGAAGAAAGATCGCAATTGTCGCCGCCGCAGCCGCAGCCGTCGCCGTCGCCGTTGCATCCGCATTTGCAGCCGCAGATGTCATTGTCATCGTACGCCAAAAATTGCTACGCAGCTCTGATTCGTCCTCCTTAAATCGTCGTCGTCGTCGTCGTCGTCGTTGTTGTCTTAATATTCTTATTCTTCTAATCTTCTTCTTCTTCTTCTTCTTCTTCTTCTTCTTCTTCTTCTTCTTCTTCTTCTTCTTCTTCTTCTTCTTCTTCTTCTTCTTCTAATCTCTTATGTACTTATTATTTATATTATAGGTTTTGCATTTTAAATTTACCCTTTTGCAAGTAAAATTCATCCTTTTGCATTACAATATTTAACTTGCTAATTGGGCTGAATTTAATTCGCAAAATTTATAGTATTATTATTATTATTATTATTCATTTAGAAATTGGTTTTTATCATCGAGTATATGTACGTTCTCGACGCACCGCTTTTTCGAAAGGAAACGATTGAGATTTGAATATCCAAGGGAGAAGATTAGAAAGAAAGAAAGAAAAATAGAGACAGAGATAGAAGAATTCGGATGAGAGAGCGGAGATAGATAGATGGAATGCATTCATTATTCTTATTTCTATATTATCATTATTTGTTACTTTCAATTAATATTATTATCATTTGGACGTGCACGCATACATACAACACTATCTCTCTCTCTCCCCCTCTTTCTCTCTCTCTCTTTCTCTCTCTCTCTCTCTCTTCCTTTCTTTTTTTTCTCTATTTGGATTGACTTTGAAATCTTCCCGTTCTTTTCTCTCTCTCTCTCTCTCTCTCTCTCTCTCTCTCTCTTATCTCGAGCGACTTAAAAATGATCTAGTCACTAGTTTGTATTTTCAAAAACATACTCTGCACTAAGGGTGCCTTAAACGTGAAGTTTAAACAATGTGTTGTTTCAGGCATAAACACATACATACACATACATATACATTTATACTCATATACATATATACATTATAAATGCGAGAGAGAAGATTCGAAAAGGGGTTGCTACACGTAATGATCGATATACTTCTTCCATTGTTACTTCTCCTTCATCTTCTTTTTCTTCTTCTTCTTTTTCTTTTTATTCTGTATTTCGAATGTATTTCTACTATTACTAGGTACCTATTGTTACTATTTACTACTACTATTCTTACTATATCTTTCCTAATACTTTTTCTTCTTCTTCTTTTCGGTTCATCGTAGATCGCAATTATTGCAATTATTAGATCGGATAAGACGTACTCGGTTATTTTCAATCGTGCATGATTATTAACCCTCTATACTAATTACAAGTATAAGTGTGAACAATACATTTTTTTTACGATAAATTAATATCATTTCAAAGATTGCATCACACAAACACATACACACACAACGTGTTATAGAAGGTTATATTATATATATATATGCATAAAAATCGATTAATCGGAAGAAACAAAGCGACGATCAAGAAGTTTGTTTTAATCAAATTATTATTTGGATGTTGTATCATTTCAATCGTTTACTTTTCCTCTCTTGTCTCCACCTGTAATTATTTATTTATTTATTTATTTATATGACTACAACGTTAATATATATTCTCAGGACCTAGATTTACTTATCGAAAATAAAATTATTCTTTTATATCTTTGTGTGTGAAAAGTCATTCCTGAAACTGTCACGATGACCAATATTAATTAAAGATAAAAAGAAAGAGAGAGAGAGAGAGAGAGAAAGAAAGAGAGAGAGAGAGAGGAAAAAGAAATGAAAAGAAAAAAAAATACTCGATATGGAAACAAACACGAGTTAAATCGTTGTAATGAGTGTTCACAAAGTGTTTCATTATATCAGTAGATATTTTTTAATCGATATAACAAAATGTTCTAATTGATAAAAAAAGCTTTGTTCGGGGCTGCCTAAGTAATGAAGAAAGAATAATAAAAGTAAAACTAAAGAAAATAAAAGAAGGGAGTAATATCGTGTTCAAATAATATTAATATATTATTCATTTAAAATATTATTATTATTATTATTATTATTATTATTATTATTGTTGTTGTACTTATTATATTAAAAAAAAAAAGAATAAAAAGCGTGAGCGCGAGTGTAAAGGTTTCTCTTAGGCCTCGTAAAGTTGAAAAAACTGAAAATTACATATTTTCTTTTGAGAAAAAAAGGGACGAAGGAAGAAAGAGAAATAGAGAGAGAGAGAGAGAGAGAGAGAGAGAGAGAGAGAGAGAGAGATAGAAAAAAAAGAAAGAAAAATGAAGGGCTCTAGAGGCCTAGATTTAAAAAAAAAACTGCACCTCTTACTCTAGTCTTAAGCACTTTGTATGCCTTACACTGCCAAAAGATATAAAGACGCGCGCTGTTGTTATTATTATCATTAATATACA
>NW_014569638.1:212809-251439 GCF_001313835.1 Polistes canadensis | reverse complement strand
TATATATATATTAATATTGATGACCTCTATTTATTTTTAACGCGAACACGACGACATTTACATGAAATTACGTACCGTTATCAATGATCGTCGTGTCTCTCTCGATTATGCTGTTTTTTTATATTCATCTCATCCTCCTCTTCTATATACACGACATACATACATATATACATGTACAATTTATTTACTATTGTGTCGATCTTTGCTCGGTGCGTTCGCGCGCGCGCGTGCCTTTTTCATCTTTTCTTTTCTTTCGCTGTAATTGCAATTTTTTGGTGTCAACTGATAGATATAGATATAGATTAAGTGGAAAAATCGTTATTCGTTTAATCGATCGTTCAATATATCTCGATCTTTTCGCGATTAGCATCGCGTTTCTTAAACGACTGAAAAGAAAATGACAAAATACAACATTTTTCTCTTCTTTTTTCTTTTTCTATTTCTTTTCACCATTTCTCTCTATTCCTTTAGTAAATTATTCTTTATTTATACTTACGCGATCTTGTTTATTTTCCATCCAGAAAAGTATATGAAGGTGTTTACGCTTTTAATGAACGTTTAAATCGAATTAATTAACTCTCTATAACTGTATTTAGTTTTATTTCTGTTTATAATAAAATGATATAATGCGTGAAACATTTATAGTACATTATTTTATTATTCTTATATCAGTATAATAATAATATTATATACTGATCAAAAATATGGGAAATATGTCGAACAAAAATATTAAAAACTTCGAAATACGTGCAATTTAAAATTTATATTATACTACATTATAATATAATATACTAGTATATATAGTATAAATATAAAATAGTATAAATAATACTAGTATTTTGTAATATACTGCTAGTATAATTGCAAAAAAAAGTATATTAGTGCCGAATTGCAAAAAACAGAAGAATATATATATACTAGTATTAAATTATACTATACTATACTTCATACTAGCATAATTATATTATACTAATATAAGAATAACTAATATTAAAATCACCTATAACAAACTTAAAGTATATTAATACTAATTAGTATAGTATAATTATACAAACATAATAAATAACTTATATATTATATTTTAGAAAAAGAATAAGAAATTCATTAAAAACTTCGGATACAAATAAACGATTATAATTTTCTGCCAGTAAAATGAAAATTATAAACTTATACAGAACGAACATATATATATAGTAAATGAAAATTATCATAAAATCATTTTCGAATTGCATTAATTGTAAGTTATAGAGGGTTAATAAAATCAAAAATGAGGTATTTAAATTGAATAGATATGAAACAAAAGGAAGAAAAGGAGAATAGTAAATCGAGGATCGAATTTAATGGAATTCGTGAAATAATTGAACGTCATTTTCCTACTCCCTCTTAACGCTCTTTATCGGATACGTCTTTCCAACGCATCGTTGGTATTCGATCTCGCGGTCTTTCGCATATATTACTACTACTATTACTATTACAACTATTACTATTATTATTACTACTACTACTATTACTACTACTACTACTACTACTACTGCTACAACAGTACTATTACTATTATTATTATTACTATACTACTATTATTGCTATTAATTACTATTACTACTACTATTACTATTACTATTACTATACTACTATTATTATAATATTCTAGCTTTACCTGAAAGCGGTGCGATACTTGAACGTTGGTATTCGATTGAACGCAAAAATTAGGATAGTTTGTATTATACTAAAACGAAACGTTGCCGACACTTTATATGTATGATATATTTATGTGAAAACGAGCAACAAATTTATTACTAATTCTCTCTCTCTCTCTCTCTCTCTCTCTCTCTCTCTCTCTCTCTCCCTCTCTCTCTTTCTCCCTTGCTCTCTCTTTCTCGTAATTTTTCGCGAATCGGGGACGAGAAATCTAACGAATTATTTTAAATTCTTTGCTCGGCATTTCACAATTTATACGTTGTCTCTCCTACGAATAAATAGGCTGCGGACATTTATGCAAATGCATATTTTCAATGGGATAAGATAATTTGTAGATAACATATGCGTTAAACAAAATATACAAAATATAAAATATATTTTCGATATTATAAATTATGCACTTTAAATTCACCCTTTTGTAAATTAAATTTATCCCTTTTGCTTTTTTCAATTTAACTTACAAATGGGTGAATTTTACTTATATCTCGGAAAAAATATGTTTTATTCATTTGTAAGTATCTAAATAGGATATTATTAATTCTCTATGATAACATAAATTCTCCAATTATCCTTAGGAAATCTAAACGCAATACTCCTCATATCTTGCATTATTTACATATTACTTGAATATTTGTTAAATATTTTATTTGCATAAACATCCACAGTCCATTCCTATGAGAGTGTAAGCAATAAACAACAAAAATGAACGCTAGAAAAGATAAATTAAAAGGAGGGATAAAATGTTAAATAAATATTAAATCTAAATAGTCGGCACCGTTTCGTCAAAATGGTTCGTGTAGGTTCCGTTGTCTCGACGAAATCTTACGATTTATATATATTATAAATACAGACATTATTTTCAATTTAAATTATTATACTTTGTTCGGGGTTATGTTAATGAAATTATAAAAAAAAAGAGATAATAATATTAATATCGTAGAAAATTGCGTGTGTATGTGTGTGCGTGCGCGCGTATAATTTTGATCTTCGTTTTGTTTCGTCAACGAAAATAGACAAGTTGATAAGAATGTTCTGTAATTTATTATTATTATTATTATTATTATTATTATTATTATTATTGTTATTATGCGAATTACTACTACTATAATTATATTTTACATACCTAACTAATATATACATACACACACAAACACACACACACACATATATATACTTGTGTTAGAAATTCGTCGTTTATTTTAGATAATTCAAGAGAATACGACAGTTACTTACAATATAAGATACAAATTGCAACAATACTTTTAATGTTTATCAGATATTTCCGTATGATGTATTGTAATCGTCATCTTGCTCGTCTATCATTATCATCGATCATCATCGTTATTATAATTATTGTAATTAATTTATTTATTGATGATTCATTGAAAATGCGGCGTCATTCTATATTCATCGAAAATGATTTATCGATTAGATCACCGTCCCAATTAGTAGTACGTACCATTTTGTGAGATACGCTTCCATCAACCTGATATTAAAAAAAAACAAGAAGTAAACAATACTATTAAAAAGATTTATGTCAACGTTAATAAAAAGAGTGCATATATTATGAGGGTTTGCGCATAATCGAAATGAAATAATTAATTGTTCGTAAAAAAAATAAAAAAATTAATTATTCTTTTCTTTTTTCCAAATCCAACAAAATAAGCAAAAAAAACAACAACAACACTGAAACCCAACAGAATAAATAAATAAATAAATAGATACATTGTATAATTAATTAATTAAAAAAGAAAATAAATAAATAATTTTGAGGACACTGCGTTTCTTCGATCGTACGAGACAACAGGAAAGTTCATCACTGCGATTGGGACCAAATCTCGATCATCGTATATAAACGAGAACACATAAAATGTATGATTTAGCATGAAGCAAACGAAGCAAACTAAAGAGAAAATAACGAAAAAAAAGAAATAAAGAAAGAAAGAAAGAGAGAGAGAGAGAGAGAGAGAGAGAGAGAGAGAGAGAGAGAAAACACAAGTAAAAAGCATGCTTCTTTTTATCTTACAATTAATATTATTGCTATTATCAACATCGTTTATTAAATAATTTGATTGATCGAACTTAACTATATTTAAGTTCCTTCCAAATAAATAAATAAATAAATAAATAGAAATCGAATCGGATCTTAAAATCGCGAAATAGATCCTCAAGATCGATTGATCTTTATGATCTAGGATCAAGAAAGATTGAAAGAAAGAAGTGGAAAAAAAGAAGAAAAAAAGAAAAATAAAAGAAGACGAGAATAGAATAAAAGAGAAGAGATAAAATAGCGGAAGATGGCAAATGCTAAAAAAAATAAATTATTTTTCTCGCTCGCGGAATTTGTCGACGTCTCGCGTTTTAATGTGTATGATATTACGATCTTACGACGTTCTATGTGTATGTACTTGCATAAAAAAAAATATGAATAAAAAGAAAGAGAGAATGAAAAATAAAAAAAAAAGATATAAAAATAAATATGCAGATGCGTATACTTAAAACGCAAGAATATTAATGCATAAGAGATCGCGGGAGTCGATTCCGATTGGTTAAACGTTATACATATAATATATATAATATACATGTATATAGATACATATACAGATACATTAAATACACAGGGTGTCTGAGGTTCTTTTTTGTAGAAACGTTGTCAGTGTATTCTACGCAAAAAAAAATAAGAACAAAAATGTTATATAAATATAAGTTATTTGAAACTTTATTAACCCTTAGCACTCCTACATCGAGTGTGATTCGACATAATTCTTACATCAACTTTAATGTTACACAATACAATATTTATTAAAATCATTTAAAATCTTTCAATCTGAAATTAAGGAGTGCAAAAGGTGAAACAGATATAACATAAATTGTAAAACTGTTTAAATGTATTGCTCCAAATGTTATCCGTTTATGCGAATTCAAGTTTCATATTACTGTAGTATTCTGTTTAAAATATGATAAAATAATTTCTGCAAACGCATCCCTAATTCGTTCTAACATAACATCAAATTTAGCTATCTCAATTGCATAATCTTGTTAATTTAGTTTCCCCCAGACATAAAAATCTATTGAGCTAAGATCGAACGATCTAGGAGGCCAAACTATTGTTCAAAGAATATATTGAATCACTTCAAGATAGTAAACAATATAGGCAGAATCATTAAACTATATAAAAAAACTTCAGACACCCTGTATATCTATATACATATATATATTTATCGAAGTTAAAGATATGGAAAATTTTAGTAACGTTGGAATGATGCTTCGTATATATTGCAAGAGCAAACGAATAATAATAATAATAATATATAATAAATAAATAATAATTAATAATTACTAATTAAAGTAATAATAATTAATAATATTATTAAAACAAAGATGGAGACTAAAAAAAAGAGAAAGAAAAGAACGATGGATAATATCCTAATACGATTGTGTTTCGTACGTATATTTGTGTGCGCATATAATAATATTGTATATATCAGTTAGTATATATACATATAAGTGAAAACAAAAAAATAAAAAATAAAAAAAGGAAATCACAACGTTAATTAATTCACTAATTAAATGAATAACATTTTTCGTGTTGTTCGAAAAAGAGAAGAGAAAAGAAATGAAATCTTGTCAAATGATTGTGTGTCGACGACGTTGCGTTAAATAATTAATAAACAAACAAACAAACGATCGTCTACGCTTATGAAAAGTTAATGAAAAAATTTAAAAAATAATCCATAAATAAATAAAAAAAGGAAAAAACCGATGCGAAAGAAACCAATAAATAAATAAATAAATAAAGGATGCGTCAATGGTGCTAGATTTCTCTGATTGATCGATTTGATATCGATTTAAAATCGATTACTTAGTGAGCATATGATTGATTCTACGTGTTAGGCTTCGCGATCTTCTCATCCGGTTATTATTATAAATCATTCTCATAAAAGATGATTCGATTCGTATGTACAGGCGTCATAAAAAAGAAAAGAAAAGAAACAAATCTATCTTTTATTACAACAATAGCCCAAACCTCTCACAACCACACCTATACTATATTGTTCCTATTTATATTACTCACTTAGAGATTATCAAATATAGTACAATTTTATTGTGTCAACTATTGTTCAAAAAATATGTCATTATTTAGATTTCTTTTATATTCCTAGATATATATATATGAGTCAATTTTTAGTTGTTCTATTTTTATTTAATTTCGAGATAATGAAAAAAAAAACGTTTTCGAACGCCTCGACTGCCGCTCGTGTCCACTTCGATGTACAATCGAAAACTAGTCATCCCATAACTATTATAATAATAATAATAAGAAGAATAATAATAACAATAATAATATTAATAATATAATAATAATAATAATAATAATAATAATAATAATAATAATCAGATAATATTAAAATCACCGTAAAAAGCAGGCTGATTTCTCGTCGATATTATTTACTTAATTAAATGACTACTTAAATGCGATAAAATTAAAACTACTCCTGTATTACAGTCATCCCACCTTATTCCCACCCCTTGCATTCACCCAGTTCCGTCTTTTTGATTAATTATCGACGATAATACTTCGAACGCATTCACATTAAATTCTTCAAACATTTCTGTACATATTATATACACACATATATGTACGTACCTACATATGTATTATACACATATATCTACTATATAAATAAATATACTCGTTTCTCGTGCGAAAAAGGGTGCAGCGAGAGAGATACAAAAACAATAGACACAAAAACAAGGCAACAAAAAATAATTGAAAAATACACGTTAAACGTGTACAATTGTAGAGAGAGAAAGAAAGAGAGAGAGAAAAAAAAGCAGTGTGTTAATTGTGTAGTTAAAAAGAAAAAAATAAATAAAAAAATTGAGAAGAGGGAGATGCGTTGTATATACCAAAGAGAGAGAGTATATACGAAAGTATATACCGAAATATATACTAGAGTATATATATATATATATACACATACCAAAGAAAAACACAAATGTTCAGCGTATACATACCTATGTAATAATAATATAAATAATAATATAAATAATAATATAAATAATAATCGCGCGTACTAGATTACTTAATTCGTTGAAGATTAATCGAAGATTAAAGATCAAGATAAAGAGAGAGAGAGAGAGAGAAAGAAAGAGAAATAATATATTGCTTTCGACTATAGTCGTGTTAATTTTGATGAAGAGAAAATAAAAAACAAAAAAATAAAATAAGATCGAATTCTGCGATGTGCTCTTGTGTATATATATATATATACATTATAAAAAAATACACACACACACATACATATATATATATATATATTTATTTGTTAATATTTTAATATATATGTATATGTATAGCGATCGATCATATTATGACGCCATTCGAGTTCCGAAAACTCGTAATCGTAAATACAAATACACACGTAGGTTTAACGAAAGAGTAGTGTTAATTCGTTTAAATAATAAAATTATATATATATAAAAATACTATTATATAAGAATTACAAGAAAAGTGTTGAAGTATCGCTTTAATCTCGCTTATGTCGTTTCATGTATGGAAAAAAAAAAAAAAAAAGAGAAGCAAACCAACGTCTTTTATCGTCATCTCTCGCGTGTTTATTGTTAATGATTATGAATAATTAATATTAACAATAGAAAAATTTAGAAACGAGAGATTCAAACAATTTGTCAAATAAAATAAAAAAAAAAGTAATTCACTCGAAATATCGGAATCAGCTATGATCAAATTGACATCTTCGACTACCTACGTTTCCCATGTGTAAATAATAAATCCCGAGTTTATGCTTAATTAATAATTATTAAACAATGTGTTTGCAACTGCGAGAAAAAAAATGATTAAAAGCAAAAAAAAAAAGAAAAGAAAACAAACACAAGAAAGGAAAATGGCGAATGCGATGAAAGATGAAATACTATGCGCCTGCGTTTTGTGAAATAAACGATAAAAACTTTGAAATAATGACTCTTCGATCGAGACAAATAATTTTCTTCTCTCGCATTAACAAAAAACTCTTGCGAAAGGGATGAGGGTGTGGGGGAGCAGTGTAGAATTGAGATAAATGAAATTAAATCGAGTTGTTTAGAGAGAAAAACTCTGTAGTCACCGTATAAACGTTTTAAATGTGTTGTTTATTTATTGTAAATGTGAAATATTGAAAAGTAAATGAGCAAGGAAAACGTTTGGTCGTTTAAATAAACAATAAAAAACAGTAAAGTAAAGTAAAGTAAAGTAAAAGTAATTAAAATGAAGGAAAGTAAAGATTTAAAAATAAATGATTAAGAAAAAAAAGAAGGAATAGGAACAAAGATTAATAGAAAAAAGAGAGAGATAAAAAAACATAACGGTATCGATTAATCAATTATTATATCGAATCAGCACTCTCTGTGATGGCACGCGTTATATCGTGATCATGTATGTGTAATCTACACTACTACTATAATTACTGCTGCTAACGTGTTTAAAACACGTCTGACCCTTTATTAACCTCTTGACTACCTAGCCCCGTTCCCTTTCAACCCCTCAGCCCTCATCGTCTTTATAAAAAAAAAAAAGAAAAAAGAAAATCGTTGAATGAATCTCTTTTTACTACTAATCGATATCTTCCTTCCCCTAATGTATTATACACATGATCTATTCGTGTGATGTTAACTTTCACGGTTTCTATATACCAATACCATATGTATAACCAGTGGCGGATTAAGCGGTCCGGAATACCAAAGGGCCCTGAAATTTTCTTATTTCTTTTCATTTCGGTTAGAGAAAAATTACGTTTTTGTTTTTTTAATAAATTTATTTAATACGTTAAAGCATGAAATTTTGTATTAACTTTCTTTTTTGTTAATAACTTAAATGATAACTTTAAAATTTGAACCACCTGGAGCTCCCACTTGACTTGATCCGTCACTGTGCGTACCCTCTCGATCCACATAATTTTAAGATCGCTAAATGCTCTAGAAAGTGGTAACGTTTAACGAGACGCTTAGAAAAAAGCGTAGAATTCATCTAGTTTTAAATTATTGTTATATGTAACGCGTGTTTTAAATAAAAAAAGGATGTATAGATACGTATATCCTGGTTTTGTTTAGACTCGTTGCCGATCGTACATTCGCACTACTTATTCTTTTCTTTTTTTTCTCCAATTTATTTATTGGTGCCTAGAAGAAAATTTGACAATGTTAAATATTTATATTATTATTAATGAATAATTTATTTCTTGACGAACAGATTATACTATATTTTTCTTCCTGCTCGATCGAAGAATAAATTTACCTATAATTGTTGTAAAAGAAACTATTTGGAGAAAAGAGTAATTTTACAAAAATAAATCAAATATATACGCAATACAAATTAGCTATTTTTATTTTAACAAATAAACAGAGATGATCATTGGTGTACTAAGAAAAGCTGCCAAAAAGATAAAGAAAGCTAAATAAATATCTCATGAAAAATTCTATTTCATTCGTATCTACAATTAAAGAAGTATGAATTTCTACGAAATAATACCAATGAAAAATATAAAAAGATGAAAGAAAAACTCTTTAATATGTAACGCTACTTCTCATACGTGATACATACATATTTACTATTAAACAAAATGTTGAATTATTTTCAATAAAACTACAGAAAAATAGATCCTACGAATTATTAAATGGTAATAGTTACCTACGTTTGTTCGATAGTGTCGAAGTAATCCGATTGTTCCAAAAATAAAAAAAAGAGACAACAACAAAAACAAAAAAAAACAGAAAAAAACATCAACAACAACAAACACAAAAAATATAATCAATGTAAAATACCGTACATGTAGATAATTATGAGCGAATGAAAAATATTATAAAAGTAAGAAAGAAAGAAAGAAATTAAAATGAAGCAACGTTAAAAAGTAATTAATCGTTGAGCTCTGTATAAAAAAAATCATTATAATGGGTCCGATAAGAATAAACCAAAAATATAAATAAACGATAATAATAATAATAATAATAACAATAATAATAATAATAACAATAATAATAATAATAATAAATATGAAATATTTTAAAGAGAAAATCTACAAATAACTTTAAATGTTTGCAAATCATTATTTAAACGAGCTTCATATTTTTATTTCTTTTCTTTTCTTTTCTAACGAAAAATATATAAATCTTTTTCTATCTCTATTTCAATCTCTATCTCTATCTCTATTTCCTCTCTTTCTCTCTCTCCCCTCTCTCTCCTTCTCTCTTTACATAGACGTATGATCTGAGAATACACAAAGTAGTGCAAGAGGATATTCTTTTGTCGAAAGTTTCATTAATTAATAACTTTGTACTTATTTCGTTCGTTATTCTACCTCGTCGTTCGTGGTTTCGTCATCTTTATCCAAAATCTAAAGATCTATGGTTGATCTTTTAATCCTTCCTTATAAAAGAAAAAGAATGTCGAACTCCTATAAGTATATATACCACATACCTCGGAAGTTTCAATATCCTTAAGCGATAAATAAAAAAAAAGATCCAGATAATCGTTAATTTAGGTTCATAAAATATATATATAACTAAAATATACACACACATTCACCGTTTAGAGCCAATAAGTCAATAGTATATCGTTTTACTGCGTGCGAACGTTCATAATAAAGTTACGAAAAAAAGGGAGAAAATTAAAAATAAATAAATAAGAATATGTCATCGAACGAAACTAATACATTTTCCTCTTCCTATGACGATGAACAAAAATACTTTGTACTATATAACATTTAAATTATATATATATATATATATATACACACATAAATGAGATAAATATATATATATATATATTAATAATAATAATAATAATTTTAAAAAATACAAAAAAAAACTAAACAAATAATAAATAAATAAAATAAAAGTGAGTCGAGAGATTCTACTCATTAGGCTTATTATATTAAATAAAGCTTTGATGATGATCAATAATTGTAGCGAATTGATTAATAAAAAATATATATATATATACATATGTATAAAATATGTCTATGTACATATATATATCGTTCTTATTTCTAATAAAAATAATAAGATAAAAAAACCTGATTAATGATCGACGATGAATAAATTACGAGTTTCTAAATCTCTCTTTCTCTCTCTCTCTCTCTCTCTCTGTCTCTTTCTTTCGACTTGATTTAAATAAGAAACCAGTCAAAAAGCAAAAGGCATATAAATAGATACACACACACACACATTATGAAAAAAGTTATATTTAAATGAGAATTAAGTAATAAGCTAAGAGTTTTTCAAATAGTCAAGAGAGAGAGCAAAGTGGTACTATATATATAAGAAACATTATAATAATATTGTCTTGTTTGTTAGATATCAATGTGTGTATACAAAATAAAATATTTTTATTGTTTATTTTCTTTGCATATTCTGTTATTGTTGTAATACGAAACTAAAGAAAAAAAAATTATATATATATATCAGTGGGCCCCTCTCTTTATGGGGGTAAACCGAGACTTAGAAAAAAAAAATAACAAAGGTTTTTCTTGTACTTTACCGCTTACCCTGCATGTATCCTCGTGACGTCACGCTAAATAAATTATTACGAATAATCTCGATTCGATCTGTAGATGTCCATTGATCGATTATGCTATATATAGGTTTTGCACTTTAAATTCACTCTTTTTGTAAGTGAAATTCGCCGTTTTGCAAGTCAAATAGCAAGGCAAAAGGATGAATTTGATTTTCAAAAGGGCAAATTTAAAATATGAAATCTATACATATATACCGGTCTAAAAAATAAAATGGGTGGCATCGTTCAAAGAAAAGGAAAAAAAAGAAAAGAAAAGAGAAAAAATTAGAACGTTAAAACGAAAGTGTACAAGCGTCGATCGATCGATTAAGAATTCTATCTCCTCAAGATAATTTATAAAATATATCGTAAGATTAAAACAAGATTTTTTAAAAAAAAGGAAAATAAACTTAAAGTTTCGTGAGAGTGCCATTAACAAGTTGATTATATAGTTACTTATGAAGAAAATTAAATAAATTAATTTAAGAAATAGAAAAAAGAACTGCCTTAGATAAATGAGCAGCCTTGAACATAAGTGGCGATCCTGGCAGATAAAAAGAATCTACTATAATATATATACAAAATAATTAAAATAAAAAGATTTCAAGTCACGGTTAAACATATAAATAAATATATAAACAAAAAATCAACTGTCCGCGGGCAGTAACAAGGTATTTCTAATTTTTGTAATTTTTGCGTCGAGTGAAGAAACACTGTAAACAAACAAACAAAATATATATATATATATATATATATAAAATGAAATTAACTGAAAATTATAACACAGCAGACGAATTCACACACACCCTCTTGCATAGACATTATATAAATGTATAGGATGATTCAAGTAACTGCGGCAACTTGTATCTATTTGTTTGTTAAAAAACAACATCATGTTATTAAAATTATTGGTATCATCCTGTACTTGTATACGCAATTATATATAAAATCATCGGAATAAATACCAAAAAAGAAAAGGAAAAAGAAGAAAAAAATGTTACAGCGTCTTCGCTCGTTATCGCGTCATTATGTTTTCTGTTGATTTTTTCTTTTTTATTATCATAATCTTATCCTAAATAACGAGCTTTGTCCATAGTAGATTTCTCAAATCATTTTGAAAATTTATTATCAATTATATTTTAAATATAAAGGCACAAACAATGAAAAATATCTTGCTACTATCTAACGTAGATTATTATTTTATACAATCTCCAGTTGACAGATACGAAGATATTACATCTTTGAATGCATATATATATATATATAATGCCGATCTTGTAAAATCGATTCTTAACGAGAAAAAGAACCTCCATTATAGAATAAACGTTAATGAAATTATTTTCAAACGTATCCATTTATTCACAAGTCTACAAATAAATCGTTTCAATCATATCATGTTATTACTGACTGATCGACCATCTAAACTTACGCAAAACCCTCTTATTTCTTACTATACACGTTCTATAGAATATTCATAGTTTTTTTTTTTCTTAAAAGTGTATTGTGTATTTGTTTTATAGTATATGTGTATAAATTTTCTTTATGAATTAAATACACTTACACGAGTTAACACCCTATCGACGTTTCTTCTACGCGCGAGGTTTTTTTGTACACGTTTTTTTAAAATCCGTACTTTTTGTTCTTTGCACCATTTATTATTATTACTTTTATTATTATTTTTATCACTTTATAGTTTTTTTTACCTTCATTATTAATATTATAATAATAATTATTATTATTATTATACATTTAAGTTTCCAAAAATCTATGATAATTAGGCCTAAAGAATACGACGATTAAAGTAGAAAGTATGGTAAAAAGAAAGAATTCCATGAAAAGAATGTGAATTGTTTTTTCTAATCGACAATTTTGGAATGTTTAGAGTTACAATTTCCTGGAAGACAATTCCTTATATTTTTTTAATATCTCTCTTTTCAGTTTTTTAAACCGCAACACATTTAATTAGCTCTGCATCGAGAAATATTTTGTACTTGATCTTTTTGTTTCTAATTTTCCCCCTTTAATTTTGGTAACACGTTAAATCCGATATTCTCCCTTTTTCTCTCTACTTATATATATGTTCCCGGATTGTTATTATAAAATATTATAAAATTTGATATGAAAACTTATTCTTGCATAAAATTTTATTAACTATCTGTAGAAAAGAATTGATTTATCATTCGACCGCGCTTGGAAAAGAGTGCGACAATCAGATTTCTAGAAATTTCAATCGCAATAAAATAAATAGCTCGACCATCTCCTAAATATAAATATTTACAAAAGTCGAGCTTTTATCTAAATTCGTTATTATGTTACAATACACCTGAAAAAAGTACTGATAGTAATGAGATTCTTGTTGGGCAAGAATGAATATTATATTTTAATTAGAAAAATCAAACCTCTCTTTTTACCACGTATTACTCATATTGTATTTTTGAGACGATTAACAAGATAAATATTTTAATCTTTTTTTTTACCAAACTTTGTTAACAGCCTCCATATGCTCTTCTGTTATTTAGCGGAATATTTGGAAGTGTTGAGGGAAACTGTGGATGAATGCATCCTTCGGGATGGTGCTGGACTTACAGGAGCTGAAGGAGAAGGACCAGTGGGCGTAGTTGGTTTGGAGCCTCTTCTACTTCGTCTTATAGATGAATACGGGCTAGACCCTCTATTAACATGCTCGTGAGCGTAAAGCAAAACACCGATATCTCTATTACCAGCTTCCAAAGCAATTTTTAGCGCAGAGCTACCATCTATATCGACAATCGACGAATCGCACTCTGGATGAGCTAAAAGTGTTCGTACTATATCCGTATGTCCGTGTTCCGCTGCGCACATTAAAGCTGTACTACCATCTTCATCTTGAATATTAACCGCAGCTCCGGCATCTAATAATAATTGAGTCATATCCTTCCTTCCATGAGACACTGCCAACATTAACGCTGTTTGTCCGTGCTAGAAACATAGATCAAGGAATAAATAAATTGTTATAGTATTATCTTAAAGCATTGTAAATAAATAATTACCAATTTAGCTCTAATATTGACATCGGCAAGCTGGAAGAGTCTGTTTGCTACAGAAGCGTGAGTAGAATTCTTGACTTCTGCTAAAGCAGCTAACATTACTGCAGTGTATCCAGCTATGTTTGCTTTATTAATATCGCACACTTTGGAATCTAATAGTATGGAAACTACATCAAAGTTTCCATGAGAAACGGCGTAATGCATAGCAGTGTTGCCACTAGAATCGGTCATATTTACAATATACTCTAGCAATGTACCGGAATATTCTTCAAAACAATCCAAATAATCTTCCACGTCTAAGGGATTGGCATTAACTATGCTAGATATTTTAAACCACTCTTGTTGTATTATATTAGTGGCATTTTTAATTTGATGCGAAATGTTTCTACTAGGTGATTTCTTAAAGCTATCATTGAGCACTTTCATAGCGGCTTGCATTTCTTTGGACGGTTCCACTTTCTTTCTTGGATCATCTTGGATAGGCTGAAAGAGAGCTGATTCCGGTAGCTCTTGTTTCTCTTCATTTTCTACCCCTTTCTCAGGCTGATCCTGAGATATGTCTTCTGATATGGATTTCTCATTTCTTTCCTTCTCCGTTTCCAGTTGTCGAAGACTATTAAAAATACAATAAAAAAAAGTAAATATATATTAATAATCGATTGATATATTATACATAGATTATTAATACTATATGTTAAATGAATATGAGAGAGTAATACCCATTGTGAACGAAACTACACCGTGAAATATTAGTTCCGTTAACCGAGCAACCAGAGTCTTGTAGTTGATGCTGCTGAGAATGCAGCATCGATCCCGAATTTAGAACGAAAACAAGTTTACTTGCACAACCTATCAAGGACACAACAAAGGAATACGAAATAAAGAATATTCGCGAACATGGCTAATATTTTTATGATAAAACTCTCACTCAATTATATTTATTTGATATTAAACGTAATAACGATCGCTGATTTTAAACGAATTCTTCATTTATTTACACTAACTACGAAATACTTCACTTTTATGAAATAAAGACGCGTGTTTTGACGTTTCCCCGTTGTACTCGAGTAATGTTTTCAGAAATTGCCGCTGGGCGGCGCCCCGGTAAAGCGATATTCGATAATCGAAATAAACTCGTTCTAAAAATGATTCTAACTCGATAATTTATAAGAAGTATGTATTGAATATGAAATAAATTGACTGACAATGAGTATTAAAACGATGTTAATATTAATTAATGATTACAATTTATCTATTCTCGGTTAAAATAAATCTTCGAATGTCTGGACAGAACATATTAGGGAGTGTAAGTACATACAATTATTTCATCGTTGAAATTTTCATCCGTACGAATTCGCTACGTATACAGATTATTATAAATTGTAAAAATCTATAGTTTTGTCTTTACAGTTTCTAGAAGCGTATCATCGATCCTAATCAAGATGAATGATCGCAATAATATTCTTTATATATATAATTATAATATATATAATTATATATTATATTCTATAGTATATATTAAATAATAAGTATACTAACCGATTACTACTATCATACTGCTCCTTATTATCCGAATCGTAGCGAATAATTCCCGTAGCAGGTATCTTCGTATAAGTATCCTGTCTCTTGAATTTTTTATGATCAGAATTATTAAGAGCGATGTGAGAAGGCCTTGGTATCCTTGAAACGAGATTAGCATTTTGATGATTCATGTTATTCTCAACGTTATTCGTGATTTGTTTAGCTAAAATTTTAATAGTCTCCTTGCAATTATCGCAATAATTGGTGCTGCAAGTTATTAAAATATGTGGCTTGATCGAGTCGCCGACAGAAACGTCGGTAAACTTCTTTTTTATAGGCGATGTACCAAATTCTTTCATTTTTGGTGCTAAACCTTCAGTGCCTATGCTTTTGCTAGAAATTTTGATGAGATCCTCAACCATCACACCGACAGACTTCATCGTTGTTTTTCGTTTACTCATGGGGTCCCCATAATTAAATGAATGGCTTCTAGAATTCATCGAATTTAAAGAAAGATGACGAACCGAAAGAGGATCTGGACCAACAGCTATAGTCCTCGTATCGACATTAAGTTTAACTTCTAATCCAATATCGGAACTTCTTGGTTTGGCAGTAACGCCAATATTTGACATTAATTTAAAAACTTCATTCGTTTGCACCCGTTGATCTCGTTTCTCAATGATCTTTTTCACTTCTGGCATACATTGCGTTCCCCTGTTCGATGTCTTCTTCAAAACAGTGTTTTTATAAATTCTTAGAGCATCGTCGACGATTATGGTTACGTCCTCATTCGTGAGGATATCCTTCATGGTTAAATTTGTACTAGTACCGAATGATCGTTTCTCAATCTTTTTCTCGATAACCGGTGCAATATCTTCGATTAGAAATCGCGCAGGTTCTAATCTTTTTAACGGGTTTTCGGTATTGGTACCAAATTCACGAATTTTTTGAATTATTTTGTTGTCGACCCTACTACTATTATTACTATTATTATTATTACTATTTAATGAATTCGATTCAATCTGAAGTGAGTTTAGTCTATACTGTTTGTCGATCTTCATTTCGAAGGAATCTTCGATTCCTTGACTACGAGTTAAGTCGTTACGTTTCCAAGTGTTGCTGAAATCACTCGAGCGAAGTTTAGTTGATGTCATTGATGCATTCGAGTCATTCAATTCAGGTACAATTTCTTCGATGCGGATTCGGCTTCTACCTAGGCATGGTTTTATTGGTGTACTCGTTAGCATGCCTACGTCTCGCGTTCGGATCTACAATTTTTCAACAAGACGAAATTGATAAGAATAAAAGCGTCCTGATATTTGTTGCGCTGGAAAAATATAAAAGAAAAGTAAAATAACCTGCTGATGCGAAACACCGACGTCCCGCGTCATAACGGCGCACATCGTTCCGGTATCCCTGGTAAGCGTCGGATTGACGCCACCATACCACCAACATCCACCACGATATTCACTGTTCTTTCTCGGCTCTCGCCAAGAATTCCGTTCTTCCGAGAATGACTGGCTCCGATATCTCTTCGTAGTTTTCTCCTCTTCCTCCTCCTGCTCTTGCTCCTTCCTCACCTTCTTCACCTCCACCTCTTTTTTCTTCTCCTCCTTGGAATTCTTTTTACTCAGCTCTTCAACTCGTTGTAGGAGATTCCTCTTCTCTTCTTTCAGTACCGACAGTTGCACCTGTCCCATTATGAAAATAACAAATATTCGAGCTTATCTATGATACTTTTTTTATTATACTTAAGATATAATTATATTGGATAATTGCAAAAGAGAATGTTATAGAAAATGATATTCATCATCTAATATTATGAGAATTAATTATAAGCAATAATTAATTTAATAACATATACAGTATAGTATAGTATAGTAATAGCTGAGATTATTAGTACAGCGTACTAAATATACTGAAGATAATTTGAACTTAGAACGCATTAACCTTTGAATCTAACAATGAATGTTTCGAAAAAAACTCTTGCAATATTAATACATGCCTTCAAAGTTATGACATTAGAAAGGGTTAACGGGTTAAACCATCCTTATGAAAGGAATAGAAGGTGGATATGAAAAATTACCTCTAGCATGGGAATTGCCTTGACCTGTTCCTCCAACTCTTTCATTCTTTCCAAAGAAGCTGCCATCTGTTCTCGAATATTCTGATAATATTAATAAAAAAGAATATTGAGAATAAATAAGTCTTGAAAAGAGTAGAAAAGAAACGACAAATAAAATCATATATTTTATATAATTAGTATGTTTTGTTAACTTTTTACCTGAAGAGCACCAGTGCTGAGATTAGAGTTACCATTTCCGATGCTGCCATCGTCGAGATCACCTGTTCGCGTTGTCGGATGCACCGGTGTTGCCTTTGTTGTTCCATCTATAATGACAAAAATAAAAAAGAATATTTTTTTATTTATTATATAATATTTCAAAAACAAAGTATATTTAATCGCCAAAAATTAGCTTAGCTGCTGTTATGTATTAACCTTTTGGTGCTTCTTAATTTCAGATTGAAGCATTTAAAATTTATTTTAAAAAGTGCCTTATATAATGTCGAGCCAAGCTCTACGTAAGAATGATTAGGGTTAAAGATACTCGAGAGATTAGAATTTTTTAATTACATTTTTATGTAACACATTACAGTATGCATTACATTTATTTTAATCGTTATTTCATTTGAATAACTATAGAAGAAAGAGTCGAAAAAAAGAAATATAAGAAAAGCTGCGTTCGAATGGATTCGCGGCACGCGATTCGCATCAAAGTACACCGCGTTATCGTATAACATGCATTTACATTGTACACATATGTATGTACTTATTTATGTACTTACATACATATGTTTACTGTGAAACAATGCACAACTGCTCTCACTGTGCATACTACAAGTTATGTGTATATACGGCCCAGTAAGCGGAATAAAAGAAATGTATATGCTACCTCTAGGAATCGTAATTCTTAATAGAAAAAGCGCGGGAAAGCGCAACGGAAAAGAAGATTTATAATCAACATTTAAATACGTCTTATTAATGTTATTTTATTAAGTTGTTTCATAAAATAATAAAATGATACTTTATTTATATATGATCAATTATTATTAACATTTTTTTTTTAATTATAACATATTATGATTTCTATTCGACCCAATAACAATAAAAATTGGTAAAATTAATAATCATATTTATCGTAATGATTCATATCTAACCGAACTCCTAAGCAAATATCATGTTCTTATCGTGACAAATATTTGATTAATATAAACAAATTTATCTGTATAAATGAAGTTAATATTTAATCAATTCATCTAAACGTTGTTCTGAATTAAAATCAAGTGCAATTCGATGCAAAGATCTCGTCGAGTTACGATCGATTGCCTATTCGAGTCGTACTATCCAACCAGAGTAGAAAAAGAAAGAAAAAAAAAGATTCAAGAACGAGAAAGAGAGAGAGAGAGAGAGAGAGAGAGAGAGAGAGAGAGAGAGAGAGAGAAAGATTCGAGGTCGTTCGAGTTCTAGAAGCGAAACGATGCGCCTTCGGATAACATGTTTGACGCAACGATAATGAATTCAGCTTGTTTGGACTTTTAGATAACGGCCTAAGTTAATTGGATTCGTTGTTGTATACTAGCTGGACTACTACAATAAAAATCAAAATATAAAAAATAAATCAGAGACGCGAGAGCCGAATTAATCATATATCATAAAAAGAAAAGAAAAAATAAAAGACGGGAAAGATTAAATTAAATTTCGTGCTAAAAGTTTAATTAAATTAACAGAAATCATTGCTAGAATATTAATTAAATTTGAAAGAAAGAAAATAATTCACGGTTAAGATTATGAAATAATCGAATATAATAAAATAAAAAATAATGTTCTTATTTTGTGGACGCAAAATGCCGATTATTAATAATCACTGGGAAGAGAGTAAGAGAAGCCGATATTCGGTCGACTTATAAATAACTCGCTCGTTGGTCCGTTTCGAACTTAATTTCTTCGCGAAAGCGTACTCACACATTCTAAGTACTCCTATAGGCAAGACACATAAATTTTATATTCTTTAATGATGAGAACAAAATGAACGCACACATCTCTCGAAGAAAATAATACTTACGATATTTTCGTTTGATTTTCAATTTGCAGAAAGGTATCCGCTTCATCAAAAAATTCTTCATCCCCATTTTAACGACTATAATAATTCCTACGCTATTAAGGGGTTTACCCTACATACATATACATACATATACATACATATACATACATATACATATATATATTTTAAATAATCCTCAATTATTACACCGTTGATTATTATTTTCACTGCACTAACACTATCAACGTCCCACCTTTGAACCAGATAAATTAAACAAAAATCTCTTATCTCTTAAGATTCCCGATTAAGTATTTTCATAATAACGTAATTCTTCGCGTTATTATTATTATTATTATTATTATTATTTCTATTATTATATTTTCAAATAATCCTTTATTATTACACTGTGTTTTTTTTTCTCTTCACTGCACAACACTATAGGTGACCCATCTTTATTTTGAAATATATTCATTCAATCAGATGAAATATACAAATGAATTGTTTTGTTTTCTCGATAATTAATCATCAAATTTTGTTCGAGCTCGCATGTTTATCGCACATTGGTAAATTGTTTACGGGGGTAAGTTCTGTTTAACCACAGCGATAGACAGTTTCGGTTTGACTGGCAGCTCAAGCCAAAGTCGAAGACTATAGGCCAAGGAAGAGGCTCCGGATACGATGGTGAACGCTCGCGCGCGGACTCGTGCCAATGTGGAGGAGGAACGATTGGGAGAAGGGGGCAAGGGGGGAACAAGAGGAGGAAAAGGAGGAGGAGGAGGAGGAGGAGGAGGCCTTTCCTCTTCTGTACTTTTTCCCATTGCGATACCAACCACCGACTTTTCTTTATTAATTAATCGTACCCGTAGAGAATGGAACAAATATCTTTTTATGTTATATTTATATGATTCCATGATTTTGTTCTGATAATATCTTAAAAACTATCTCATTATCGAATTTAATCTAAATATTAGCTACACGCTAAGCTTTACCATTATAATATATACTTTTTCTATATTTTATAATTACTTTCTTCATTTATTTACGATGATTTTCTCCGAAGTTTATCTCTATTACTACGTTATCTAAAGTTGGAGTGATTTATTTGCTTTATGTTGACGCTTAAAAGTGATATTAAATATTCAAGGCTAACAAGCAAATTTTATTGTTTGTCTTTGAACAAATATTATATAACGAAAATTTAATTAATCGTATTATTTTAGAAATAACGAAAGTCATTTAAAATGAAGATTTACAAAAAATGAAAAAATAAATAAATGACATTAGAGACAGTTGAAGAAGAAAATAATGGTGTTATGTTTACAACGGTTTGTTTGGTCGACAGGTGCTTCGCGCCATATGCGAGACAAGTGGCAAAGTTTTATGGAAACGGTTTAAAGCATACCTGATAAAGTCACGTAACGATCCTTTCCAAATCGGGGTTGGAACGGTTTAGTTTTCCGTTTGGTTCTAAAACCTTAACCCTTTAACTTCGCAAATATCATTGGTACATTTACTATAAACGAGTTTTCTTTTAATTTAATAATGATTAATTTAATTATATTAAATTAATCATTATTAATATTGGATTGGCCGATAAGTAATTTTGTCATTTTGTTCTATAATTTTTTGCTGTTTCATAGTTAGCTTCATAATATCATTCATTCAAAATTTGTTATCTTTTTCTAGAAGAAATTCATAAATATACATTTTTAATAAAATCAAAAATTTACTATTTTTTCCATTAACCATTTATACTCCTTAATTTTAGATATTGAAATATTTTAAATTATTTAAGAAATTACGTTGTATAATGTCGAGTCTAGTTCGACCACACTCGACATAGGGAGTGATAATAAGGGTTAAACGAATTTTGTAACGAACGAAATAAATGAAAATCTCATGGTGCTAAATTGGATGAATATGCAAAAAAAAATGATGAATATGCATAAAGTACCAATATACACCTACTCATTGTTCAGCTTCGAATCCAAATAAATAATAAGTGTACAATTTTGCTATAATTTTGCTACGTTTTCCTATAGATGACTTATAAAAAAAACGACGGAAGCTAATTGTAAATTGTACACATAAAACTATAAAACTTGATGAAAAAACTGTGAACTATATTTTAAAATTACACGTTAGAATCGCGTGTCAATTTTCAGACAAATTTTGTTTTAAAAAATTAAACAAAACTTATTAGTATTAGCCATTACTTATTAGTCAAGCCAATATATAATAAGAAGGACTAATTTTCTATTATTATAATTATAATTACAATGATGATGATTGAAAGGTAAGCAAATTAAGTTGAAAAGAGTAAGGCCGAAGATCGATTGTCTTTTAATCTTATTGTTAGGGATATAAATCGGTTATCTTCTTCGGAAGGAACATACGGATGATAATATACGGTGAGAAGTCATGCGTTAGTGCGCACAGGTGCTCCTGATGGAAACACGGGGAAGCCCTGGAAGCGCGCGTTAGTTGGAATACACAGGAAACAGGTGGTTCCAGCCACGCACCGACGACTCTTTCCCGTGCCAAGAGTTCCTGAACTCGGCTCGACACTGCCTCCATTTTTTATCGACTTCCTTTTATCCTTACTTTGTTCTCCTTCAAAATTCTCATATAAGTTTTCCTTACAAGCTACTGTCGTAAATAAATTTTTTAATAAATTTGCGCTTGTGATACTGTAAAATACGAATAAATAATAATATTGATGGTTTAATGTAATCGAAAAAGTCAGTGTTTTAATTATAATAATATGCTTTTATAAAATGCACGCCTAATAAGAGGTTCTTGGCATAGGTCTTGACTGAATTCCTACCGTATGGTACATCTCGAAGTCTGTCATGGTCAAAGTTTTAAAAGAGTATTATAATTTGTCTGGTCATAAAAATCAATTTTTTTTGCATATCCTTATAGTTTGGGGTCTAAAAAATAGGTTCTGAAAATTTCAAAGTGTAATTCGTTGAAATAAACGGTTAGGATTCCATAGAAACTACGACTGCATGAGAAACTTCAGAAATCAGCTAAATAGAATATTAACTAAATAAAAGTAAACCCTTACCAATTCCTCTGTCAAATTTCTAATAAAAACTTAAACGTCAAACTAGACTCGACATTATACAACGTAATTTTTAAAAATAATTAAAAGAGAAACTTGTTTAAATCTGAAATTAAGGAGTGCAAAGGGGGTTAATTAAAAAACAAACAGTATAAATTATTATAATTATAGATATCCATAATCTAATAGTTTTCTAAAGTAAAACTTAGAACTGTAATGATAGTATCAGATTGTAAAGAATAAAAACTCGCTCGAAAAATGTCAGGTTAAAAAGAGAGTCAGAATACTCTTCTTTCCCAACGTTCTGCCTTGCGAAAGCACCGTTAAATCGACGGAAGTTTCACAGCTCTGTTTTAATTGGATGCCTCACGAATATCTAAAAGCGTTCCTATCCTCGCTGCAATTCCATTGTCCGATGATACGCGATAAGAAAGAAGAAGAGGAGAGTTGTGCATGTTGAGAGGAAAAAAGAGTCAGGCGGGTGGTGGAGGGGGTGGGGTGTGGAGAAGAAGGGGAAGGTGAAAAAAGAGGAAACGTTAGAAGGAGCTATTCGAATTACCTCTCTTTCTTCGTACCAAAGGAGAGGAACTCGGTTTCGTTATACAGCTTCGTGAGAAAACGGTGATTTGCGATCCTTGCCTTTCAACGACAACGCTGTGAGAGTGAAATTCGCATGAATTTTATTCAACCGCATGTAACTCCTACCGAGGAATTACATTTTTTCTTTTTTTTTCCCATTTTTTTTACAAAATTACATCCTTAGAAATGGTATTTTTCACTAAAATATTATTTTATTTATGTAGCAAATTATTTGAGTTGTTTTAAGATTTCAAGATGGCGTACGACTAGAGAGGATTCAGAACGAAGAAATCAAATATGCGTGAAATTATTAAATCTCTCATTTCTCTCTATTTCTCTCTATTTCTCTCTTTCTTCTTTCTTACTCTCTTTTCTCGTCTTTCACCATAAGAATCGATCTACTTTCTTTCGGTACGACATCCTTCCTTATTCGAACAAATCCAACTAATTTTCTAATTTTATTATTTTATACAGAGTGTCTGAGATTTTTTCGTAGACACATTGCGAGCGTATTCTATGATCAAAAATAAGACAAAAATGTTCTATAAAGGAGCCGTTTACTACACAAATCGATTAGTTCCATAAAACAAAAAATTAAAACAAAGAGGAAATGCGATGAAATTTGGTTTTTAAAATACCTTTTATAATATAAATTCAAATAAATTTTGTAGAAAAAGAAAAGCGCTTGCTAGTGCATTTGAGTTGCATTACTGCAACGATTACCATTAGAGTACGGAGTTAATCAAAATGGCCTCTGAAATAAATTATTTAATATTCAGTGGTCAAAAAAATATTGTCGTTTAATGGTATTAACCTTTTATGTTTAGGGAAAATTTGTATAAATATAAAAAGTTATGATTATACCAAGTGCTTTTACACTTAAATTTAAGATTTTTCAGAAAGTGGAGTTAATCGATTTGTGCAGTGAACGGCTCAAATATAAGTCATCAGAAGGTTTACTCAATAATTATAATATAAATTGTAAAAATATTTAAATGTATTATTCAAAATGTTGCCCCACTTACTCGAATGCAAATTTGACACCGCTGTAGTATGTTGTTTCTGATATGGCGAATTTTTCAAGCATTTTTATTAATTTTTACAATTGCATTCTTAATTCGTTCTACTATAACCTCAAATATAGGTACCATAGTTACATAAACTTCTTGATGTAATTTTTCCCAGAAATAAAAATCTATTGGGATGAAGTCAGGTGATATAGGCAGGAATCACTGCACATCTTTGAGCAGCACATTTAAACAATTTTATTTGTAGAACATTATTGTCTTATTTTTGAGCGTACAATAACGCTCCCAACATATGTAAGAAAAAACTTCGGACACCCTGTATATAGGAAAGCTAAACACATTAGAAATTGCGATCACGCGATATTAAATCAAAGTTAAATTGTTTGAAAAATAAAATCAATTCTTACCGATCTCGGTACGATCTTCTCGAATTCTCGACGATTCTGATGAACGTTTCAAGGTGGCCTCAAAGTCCCCTACAACATCGCTCAAATCTAAATTCGTAGACTCGTTCCTATTATCTTGGTTGCGTTGACGATGCCGATGATGACTCGATCTTGGTATTGTGCTTGAACCATCGGAGTTCTTCGTTGTAGTATTCGACGACGCCAACATGGCTGCTGTTGAACATTCTCGTGATATTTCTGGCGATTCGGTCTCTATTCCTGCTAGAGCCGGACTCACCTAATGTTAACAAAAAAAAAAGCAAGAAAATAGAGCGCGACCTGGTTGTGTCGCTCAGCCTTAATAATTCAACTCTCCTTCTCACTTTCTTTCTACGTCTCTTATCATCTTTTTGTCATCGTTAGTTTACTCGCCTCTCGCTTATTCATCGTTTATTTTAATACATACGCTCTAAATCGGCATTTATTAATAACTATAAACCTAAATTAAAAACTGTTAACAAATAATTATTACATAGTCATCAATGTGCATTTGTTACACGTCTTATTCGTTGATTTTTTTTAAATGGTCGATCTATTCGACGGCCTATAAAACATATTTAAAAAGAACTTAAAAGATATCGATCGATCTTTTAAAATAAATTATTCGAATTACCAGGCCTAAGAGAACTTCCATCGATTGACATTGTCTTCTTCGTTCTCGTTTCTTTCGTCTTTCGATGCTCGATCTGTCGCCGATACTTCCAGCTGCAACTGCTTCGCAATATCGCACGAAGTCGAGATCTATGTGATAACCGTATGGACAACAGAGACATTTTGAGCCGGAAACGTAAGCCTGCGTGCCTGCAACTAAAAATATCAAATGATTTTATTCGAATGGAAGATAAGTCAAAAAAATGCGCATGAACATAAAATGATTAACAAATTTCTCCAACCCGAATGAAATAATATTTTCTAACTATAGATATGCAAGGTGTCTTACGTTTCTAAGTAAAAACGTTGTGAACGTATTCTATGTGCAAAAATAAAAATAAATTGTTGTATAAACATAGATCGTTTAAAGTATTCTTAACTCTTACTATTCATATGTCGAGTGTGACTCAACATCACAATTCTTACATCAACTTTAATGTCGAACTAGACTTGACATTATGAGAACAAAATTTTTAAAATCATTGAAAATGTTTAAATATGAAATTAAGGAGGGCAAAGGGTTAAGCAGTTATAGTATAAATTATAAAACTGTTTAAATGTACTGTTCAAAATGTTATCCGTTTATGCATACATTTGATGTCATAATAGAGAACGAATTAGGGATGCAGTTGTAGAAATTAATAGAAATCTACAAAAAAATGTGTCATGTCATAAACAGCATACTAAAATAGTGTCGAACTTGTATTAGCATAAGCGAGCAACATTTTGAACGACACATATAAGCAGTTTTACAATTTATGTTATAATTTGGTAGCAAAGACCTGTCAATTGATTTTCATTTAACATTACTTTCTTATTCTTATGCATGGAATACGCTGACAACGTTTGTACAGAAAAATATCTAACACCCTGTATAAGTATGTATAATTTTTAACTTTTTACATAGGCTTTTTAAAGGGTTAAGCTCGATGTTTACGTCAAAGGAGAGGAGTTTCTTCGAGGTTAACGGCCGACGGTCAGTCTAAAGCGAAATATGTTGTAACTATTGGCCGACATCCAGATCCATGGTAATAATAATCCGGCAAAGTTCGTTAGCCGGGAGAACACGGGGATCACGTTTACGTGTCCCTCGTGTCTCGTTTCTGCCATCGCGAAAAATATACAAGACTTATCCTAAACGATTCCACGCGAATTATGACAATAAATAAGATGGAGTATATACAGCGAGTCTCAGGAGTATTCGTAACCTTAGTAGTGTCAATTGTAAGACAATCAATATTTTCTTTCTAATACAATATTACTTAATTCTTATATATAAAAATATATTTTAGAATTATTATATTTTTCTAATTGATATCAATTTTATTGCTGAAGAGTATTTTTATTTTAGAAAGAAATTTACTTTCATCATAAATGATAACTAAATTGGTATCACCGGAATGTAACCCTACTACCCAATCGTCTCAAAAGTAATTATACAATTGTAGAATTATAAAAGTAATCATTGTATTTTTATTATTTCTTATATATAGGTACAAATTACTCTTATGAGATCAAATTTGTGATTATTTAAATAAAATTATATTTCTCCAATAATATAAAATGTATTTCTCTGCAATGCAATTGATATCAATCTTAAAAGAGTTAAATAATCCTGAAATAGATCTCTGTATATACAGATTTAGAAGTTTTGCATTATTAGCAAATATTAGTTATTTCAAACTAACAGTATGAGTTGATAAGAATATTCCTGTAACACATTGTATACGCGAGCGATGGAACTCACCGTTTCCATTAAAAACGCGGGCCGAGGGTACGATCGTCAACGCCATTTCCGTGATATCTTTCTTTTATATCTTCTTAACCGGTTCACATTTTTTATCTGCAAAATAAACAAAATAAATTAGAACAATGTTAAGATAAATTTATTGTGAAGAAATGTCTTGCTTGTATTATTCATTCGATTTCTAATACTTTATAGAAATCCTAGAAAGTGATTGGATAAACAAATGTTACTAATTGTCGTATGTAAAAGAAAAAGATTAGCTTTCACTCATGGTGTTTCTGCGAGCTTTTAACTAAATCGTTCAACACATCATTTCAATATCAAGCTGACCAAAGATAAACGCGAATGCTCGATTCAATTAGGAAGAAAAACAAAAGGAATCCATTTTCTTGGGATTTCTTCCTCTGGTCCTCTTCGTTGCACTTTCAAAAACGTTTTCTTCGGTTTGCCTATGTCTCATCGCTGCTAATTCGGTATCCCGGATTTCTGGTCTGACGACAGTACTCCCCCTTCATTCCCCACCCTTAGTTTCTACTTCACCGTTGATCTTTAATTGTTCCTTCACCGGAGAAAGTACTCGTGAAATTCACTTAACAATTGTCTCAAATATTTGTACATATGCGTTTACAATTGTCGACAACAAAATTCCTTTCGCTTAATATAAATGAATATTTTTATTTAATTTCTTGTTTTATTACGATATCCTAGATTTCCGAAATACGAATAGAGTGAGGACCTATCTTTATTATTATTATCAAAATATCATCAATGCTAAATAATAGTCTTATATACAACAAGTGTAAAAATCTTAGGTATTAGGTTAGCATGAATAAATCATAGATTTTTCAAGTCAAATTTACCCTTTGGCAAGTCAAATTTACTCTTTTGCAAGTCAAATTTACCCTTTTGCAAGTCAAATTCACTCTTTTGCAAGTCTAATTTACCCTTCTGCAAGTCAAATTTACTCTTTTGCAAGTCTAATTCACCTATTTGAAAGGCAAATTCACCCTTTTGCAAGTCAAATTATTCCTTTTGGCCTACAATTTGACTTGCAAAAGGATGAATTTAATGTGCAAAATGTATATGTTTAAAATAAAAAAAAAAAACAAAAATACCGAAAGTATCCTCGATTAGATTAACAAAATTGATCGACTTTTCCCCGTTTACGTAGAAGGCTTCTTTTTTTATCTTTCTTTCTAAAGATTTGAAACCTTCGAAGGTGTATCTTTTCCCATAGAAAATTAAAATTCAAGTCATGCTGCCGATGCGAGCCGAATATGTTAGTTTTTTTTTTAGATCGAGTAATTCCTAATGTACAGATCAAAATTTATGATAGGCACGTAAAAGACGCTTCCTTTCCTTTTTCTATCCGATCTGAAAATAATCCTTTCGACGTGTTACCAAGGTACACACAAAAAATAATATAATTTTCTTTTTAATCAAAAATGAGATCATTTGTAGAACAAGAGCAAAAAAAGCAATTAACGATACGACAGTTGGTCAAGTTCACACGATTTTGTCGATCTTTTTTAATTGTTAATTAATTTGACTGTGAAATGGACCAATAACTTTCATAATATTTGATACATTGATTATTCTTACTAATACGTCAAAATATTATTCAACAAAATTCGTATCCAATGTAACCGTAGTCTTACGATTTAAGTAGACAGATATATAAAAACGAAGTATAAAAGTTGTTAAATTGTTTTTCGATCGACGTACCGAGGCGTTGAATCGTTAAAGAAGTCTTCATACTCGAAGGGTAGGTTCTAAGGCAATTCACGTAGCAAGTAAATACATAAATACATAAATTACATATATACATAAGTTTATATATCGTAGGACGCAGGGAGAGTAGTGAATTGCGGTGTCTCGAATGGAAAATAATGTCGATGACTTGGAAACCATGGCCTAATTCCAGAAAACGAAGCCTCGAAACGCGACCGAAGAAGAGTGCCCACGCGATTCGTATCTTTCGTATCGGTATCCTCCAACGAAATAAAGATCGAAGCTTTATTCATGGTCGTTCGAATAAACGTAAACGTGTCTTATGTTTATGTGTCTAACCAAGGTCCTCCCCTAAGAGCGCTGAACCTCTCTTCGGGGGTTAAGCCACTCTAGGATTTTCAAAAAATCGATTTTTTTTTATTGTTTTAAATGGTTCCTTAGGACCTCAAAAATAATATCTCTAAAAATGATATCCTTAAAGATTATGGCCAGAAAATATCTCTAAGTACTTGTTCTTCAAAGTATAGTACAAGGCTTAACTTAAGCCTTAAGGCCTAACTTTAAACTTTAAATACGTTTATCACAAAACTATATTTTTCAAGTTAGCCGCACCTATAACTAAGACAATTTTTAATCAATTCGCTTCAAATTTTAACTTAATCTTTAAAAATATATTGTCTAAATAAGTACGGACGATTTTTTTTTATATGGCATAGTTCATTTGTTTTTAACAATTTTCTAGCGATTTTTCTGCGAATTTTGCAAGTTTGACTTTGGAAGTGTGCCATTCGACCAAAAATCAATATATTAAAAATATCCAACTTACTTCTGTAGCTGTTATGTAAAAAAATTTAGTGACTCATCATAATTCAAAATTTACAGTAATTGTTGATACGGCCGTGGACCCCTCTAAAATAGTGAGGTCATCTGAAAAACGCTGCACACAGCCGCCATTTTTAAATAAATTATTCTTTAAAAAATATGTTTTACAGTCAATCATATTTACAATAAACTTCTACCTTTGTAAACTCAATTTATTTTCTATTTTTCCTGAAAAAAATCACAAAAAAAGCTCATTTTTTCGACCTCTAAAGTGGTCTAACCCTTAACTTATTTCATATAATTTCGAATAATTCATTTTTGATTAATTATTATTTATTAGTACATCTCTCCCCTAAGAGTAGGGGCTTTCTCTTAATTATTTGATATAAATTCGAATGTGTGTGTGTGTGTGTGTGTGTGTGTGTGATGATCATTTTTAATTAATTATTATTTATAAGTTAAAAGCTTAATTTCATTATTATCAACTTCAAAATTTCGCTTTATTATTATTATTGCCGAATTTTATATTTTTTATAATGATTTGTATAAAAATATCTAAGAAAATATAAACATTTTTTATCAAGGATTAAAAATAAAAATAAAAATTGTGAAGGCCCCCGTTGACCTCCTCTAAATTCGTCCCCGATTCTTGCAATAACCATATCCTTGATAAAAGACATCGTGTTTACGATAAAGATGTCCTTCCTTTAAGAACTAAGTTTTCAAACTATCAGTTAAATGAGCGAAAGAGAGAAAAAAAGAAACAATAAGAAAACATCAGACGCGTATTGTTGTCTCTCTGTTTTTTATAATACGCGGGGACGATTACAGATCTCGACACGTTCGTTCACAATGGCTCGTAAACAATAGGGATATTACACTCACACGCGCATAATCGTAAACGTACACGTATATACAGAGATCATCTTATTGTTAGAGTCATATGTTACGTCTAGATTTTGTGATAAGAATCGTGAAAAAATCGATCTATCTCAAATAGGTTTTAATTAATACATTTTTATTTCTTTTTTTTCTATTTCAAAAATTCGTAGAATTCTTCGACGTGTACCACCCACCACAACATTTTATTTCCAATAAAGAGTAAAACCAAATTGACAAGACACCGATTTTTTGGTTAAATTTGACAAAGTTTTGGGGTTTTATCAAATTCCAAGAAAACGAAGGAAGAAGTTTCACATACATAATTATACACAATTATAGAAAAAATATACATACATGAGATTGAAAAGTCTTGAATCTAAAGTTCTGAAAAATTCTGAACTTGACGCAAGGAGGATCGAAAAGTTCTGAACCTAACACGAGGAGGGCTGAAAAATGTTGAACCTAACAAAATATGGAAAACCATAAAGCTAAAAACCTTTCAATCCATCTTGCGTGTTAAGAACTTTTGAACCCCTTTTCGTGTATTATAACTGTGGTACTTGGAGAAAGTAACGAGCCACTTCTGTGATGTATAAATAGGAAAAGTAGAAACGAAAGGGATGAGAAAGATAAAAGAGAAGCACTCGAGTTAAAGCTCAAAATCATCATTTTGAATGTTTTCTTTTTATCAAACAACAAATCATTGAATTAATCTTGCAATTGCGCTCAAAACGAAACAACCAGACGGAGATCCAGAAATCCAGATTGAGAGATAAAAAGAATGAAATGAAATAAAGACAAACGGAGAGAAAGTGCAATCAATTCCTGTGGGTTGATTTTCTCACGAAGATTAGATAGATTTACTTAGTGAAAAGTTATAAAGAACCAAAAATATCACGCTCAACCGGATGACAGTAAAAATCATAAGATATTTTAGTCGTTCTTCGCTACAGACACTACCAATCTACCCTTTTCATATCTTTTTCATTATTTTTGGATCGAAGTTAAACAGGAAATATTCTATTTTGTAGCGTCGATTATAAAAGAGCGATTAAAAAAAAAAAAAGAAAGAATTTCACAATCTCACTTTTACACAGGAGGGTCTTACTTCAAACGTTTAAAAAAAATTATCCAGAATCTTTCTAATGATCTTTATAATTAAGTTTCTAAAATTTCACGTGCTCTCATCCGAAAGAAATCGATTAATATCGAATTCCAACATCGAACTAAGTAAATTATTACATTCCACGGTTAGCTCGTTTCACTTTCTCCCCGCGCCGAGGAATCGATAATTAATCGAATCGAGGATTCTCGCGAATAGTTGATGTAATTAATGCGCAAAACGTTGGAAACTTTTCTTTTTCGAAAAAAAAAAAAAAAAGAAAGAAACAGCAACAAGAGGAACAACGTAAGAGACGTAATCGAATGATCGACGCGAAACTTTCTTTCTTATATTATCACCGACATACGAGAAGTAACTCTTTCTCGTTACGTTTTGTGTGCATTTGTGTATGTAAGTACGTGACCATCGTAAAGAAAGTTATATGTACAATACTACCTATACAGACGTATACGTGTCCGAGTGTTTCTTTATTGGGCCTGTAATACTGGGCCTGATGCAATGAAATACGAACGAAGGCGTATATCGCGTGGGCGTCAAAGTAACTTAAAGAAAGAGAGAGAAACAGAAAAAGAGAGAGAGAGAGAGAGAGAGAGAGAGAAAGAGAGAGAGAGAGAGAGAGAGAGAGAGAAAGAGAGAGAGAGAGAGACGTTTTAACTATTTCTCTCTTTCTTCTCTCGTACACGTGTATTCCCATGTGTGGGTGAACTAATGTAAAGGGTGATTCCAACTTTTGTCTTCAAATAACATTGTTAATAGATTATACATAAATATATATTTATATAAATGTAAATCCAAGTTAGTTTTCTTATATCTTTTTTTAAATATAATTATTTAAATAGAACACATATAATAACTTATTAAAATTCTTTAATAAATATTAAGAAAAAACTATACAATTTTTTGGTAGAACAAAAAAACACGTACGATCAATTAAAAAAATTTTGTCCACTCTTTATTTTTTTTCCCAATTCAATCCTCACACATGACAATAATTAAATTAAATCGTAAAGTTAATAGGCAAAAGAAAAAAAAGCTTGACACCCGGTAGACAAAGGAACGGGTATAAGACTCACGTAAGCCCACCTATCGGGCTCTCTTATTCGCCCATGCACGTTATGTGCACGTTCATACATACATATGTATTTTATATGTGTAGGTACATATCATACATATCGTACATATAATACATATGTATAGAAAAGAAAGACACGTATTCCTTTAACAGAGTTTAAGGACCGACTGGCCAACAATATAGTCCTCGACTGTGATTCGTGAATTCACATTAGATAATACATACATAATCTGATGTGAACGAATCATAAAAAAAAAAAGAAAAAGAAAAACGCATAGAACGCCTACGCGCTCATAAATTCTATTTCGACGATGACAGAGTAACAGATCACGAGGAGAATCTTTTCAACGGAAGAGATTCTAAACGTTCGCATGTTTACTAAAGATATGAAGTGTATATATATATATATATATATATACTATCTTTCTCTTATCTGTTAAAAAACACTTCAAAGAGATGGATGTCGCGTTAAAACAAAGCTTATTTTCAAATATAATTTATATAGTTGATAGATATATAGGGTGTCCCTGTTTTTTTTTACTCCTAAATGTAACTAATATATTATACAAACAAAAATAAGATTAAAATGTCATATAGACATAATTGATTCTTAAATAGTTTATTTAAAAGTTTTTCATAAAAATACGTAATATTAATTAACCAGTGTCATTAGAATTAGAATATGTACAAATTAAATAATACACGCTCAATAACAATACCAAATTGTAACAAATGTAAAAACCTTAATGGCTGAGATTAGCATGGACTAAGTATTAAAAAAGAAAAATTATGTAATTGATTCATATCAAACTGGTTGAAATCACTTATAATTCCATTTTAAAACGCTACCCGTTGTTATTAATGCAGAACTGACATTTACGGAAAATAGAATTCTATTGCATTACTAATTTCATATTCATTTTCTTTCATTTCTGTAAATACATTGCAAATTTGTTGTCTTAACTCTTAACGAAACATTCTTTCTTAATTCGTTCTTAATCATTACGTATTTTTCATTAGAACTTTTGAATAAAGCATGTTTAAATACCTATGTTCGTGTATAACATTTTTGTTATATTTTTGCTTGTAAAATAAGAGGGTAACATTTGACGGAAAACAAAACTAGGACACCCTATATATCCTATATCCACAGAAATATGTTTGTTCTTTCTCTCTATTTTCTGTTCTATTTTATAGACATTTATGTCTAGTTTGATTGATGTACCATTAGAAATATACATTTTAATTCACTTTTTGAATTCCTCATTTGACATTTTGTTATACATAAACAAACCCAGTAGAATTCTATCCTATATTATTTATTAGCTATTCCAATCCTTTAAACCAGGAGTAAAATATATATATACGTATATACTGATATATCGGTGGTGCATAGTCATCGAATCATTAGTATTTTCAATGCGAAACGCATTTAACGTTCCTCGAAAGGCAGATCTGGTCTGCACATCTGTGCACGTACGTACGAATAATCCCCTCTTACCCTTCTCTTTTTCTCTTCTACTCCTTCTCCTCCTTCTCTTCCTCCTCCTCCTCTTCTTCTTCTTATTCTTCTTCTTATTTTTCTTTTTCTCCTTTCTCACCCTCTTTTTGTTTATTTCCTTCCTCGATAAACTATATACGCAATTATATTATATTCAATACATTTCAAATCTTTCTAAATAAAATCAATCGAAATTGGAGATATGAAATAACGATTATAAACGAAAGGCAAGAGTATCAAGTAAAAATGACAATAAAATCGAGCACCATTTGTACGAGTTAGGACTCACCTTTAACCCGAACAACGAGTCCATTCGGATATAACAAATATCACTAGGCGAGATATGAGAAACAATGAGAACAATAAAACATATATACGGAAATTTACGTGTCAAGAGATCGACATCCAGCAATAAGAAGAAACTGTGAACTATCTGAGGAAAACATACGTCTTTTAGCCCTCTGTACAAATCCCTTCTTTTTTTTTTTTTTATTTTCATATCACTAGTATCGCTACGATAATCCCATTCGTACGATAACAGCGATAAATTATCGATCTTGCGTTATGAACAGAATATTTATAGCAAAAATAAAAGAAGAAAAAAGAAAGAAATATAGGTAACAGACCTAAAAGAGGAACGGAGATAGAATTGACTCACATACACTAATATAAAACACATTTCAAGGCGATTACGTTCATCCAACGTCGATGACGTAGCCGAGCATTTCCATTAGCATCAAAATTCAAAAGTGAACAGCTACTCTAATCATGAGAGCCACTGAACATCATTTATTTACGTATATTCGTCAGAAGAGAAAGAGGAACGATATGTAAATTGATGATCGAAGTTTTAAACGAAATAACATCTTAAGGTGTTAATCGAATACGCCGAATATATATATTTATTTGTTAGTTTGAACTTGACTAAAAATTTACTAATAATCAATGACGAATCAAATCAAGTTGAGACCCCGAACGATCAAAATTTCGGTGCTCTCAAATTTGAGTTGAATAAAATAATTGTTAACAAAGTTTTCTCATTAAGTTGTTAACAAAAAAGAAAGATAATGAAAAATTTCATACCGTAAAATATTAATTAAATTTATTTTTAAAAAATATCATTTCCCGTCGAACCCTAATGAAATGAAATTTTAATACTAGGGAGCCCATTCGAGGCCTTTTGATATTACTGCTAATGATACTGTGGTAGGCGTGAGGTTTTGGATTTTCAAGAATCATAATTATTAATACATAGGTAGGTATACGCGTACGTTTCATATTAAAGAATATAATAATAATATAAAAACATGTTTTTTTTTCTTCTTCTTCCTCATTTTATTAGGACTTTGCCCTGTTATAATAGCTTTTTTTTTTATTGCTATTTCTAGGAGCGATTTATTGTTATGTATATGTATTTTTTAATGATTGAAATTATTTTGATCAGTTAATAATAGCATTCGTTAAATTGTACATAGAAATATTCTCCATCTCCTAGAAAATGACGTATGTCTTAAAAGAATACATAAAATGGGGAATGCTATTTACTATATAGTATTTTCCATCGAAGGTAATACGGAAAATCCAATTATGGTTGTGCTTGAAATCCATTTTGCTAAAACGTCGTCGTTTTTGCCGAAGAGTCAGTTTCACAATAAAGAATAAGAAAGAATCGTAGAACTCTTGAAAACAAGATTTTTCTTTATAAAGGTTACCAAATTTTCGGTTGGCTGAGTTAACGAATCTCTGAGGTAGATAAAAACAAATAGGATTTAATCGGTTGGAAGTTCTTCTACTCGTTGGACAAGATAATTGCCAATTACCAGATATATATATATATATAGACAATATCATTTATATAAACGGATGTTAATAAACTCCTCTGCTAATTGGATAGCAAGAGCATTCATCTTCTTCTCCAGTTACTCAAATTAATTCATTCTAAAATCGTTGACTTATTCGAGTTAAAGTTATCTATGAATATGTGTTTTGACAACACAATAAAATAAATTCTTATACAATAGATAATAATAACAATAATAATAATAGGAGTTTCTAAATTGCTCTAAATTTTCTAACTGAAAAATTAGCATAGTTCTACTCATCATTAGTTGGAAAACAAATAACCCGAGTGTCGCAATTGCAGCAGTTATGCAATCAACTAACTATGCACCAATACTTCTAATACCTTTTATGTATTGCATTCTCGTTAGAGTATACCAAAGTTATTTCAATAACATTAGAACGATTACTAATCGGTTTACCCTACATTCTTATCAATTCAAACATTATTACAATGGGTAGAAAATTGTAAATAGTAAATTATTCTATCGTTTTCAGAATACTTAAGATTTATATCGAGCCAACTATTACTATGTCGCTTTCTTTGATCTGTTTTAAAAGCAAAGTTTACGTTCGCTCTCCTCTTACCTCTCTCATCTCTAGACGGATTAATAATCGTCAGCCTCCGTCAACGACGATGACGACAATTACATACAACGAAGACGACGACGATGTTATATTACTGACGCGAAACTAGACTATCGAGAACGTAAAATCTTTAATGATAAATGCAAGGAATATAAATGTTAGTCGCAGTTAGAAAACCACGTGTAAGAGAAAGATACAAGTTAGTAAGTATATACATACGTGCATTGATCTAATCATCGTCATCGTCATAGTCATCATCGACAAATACGGACAATCGTTGAATGTCGAGTAACGATCTACCAGTATATTTCCTCTGTCTAACTTGAGAATGTTAATTAATTAAAATAAGTGAAAATAATTCTTTGTCGAGAAATGTATTCTTTTGGAAAAGCTCTAATCGATTAATACATTTATGTATCATTTATAGTTTATCTGACTCTATAATATCAGTGCAACCCACGTTTCGACCCACTTCTCTTATTATGCTGTTAATATTCATTATCATTCGGCCTGCGATCTCATTCCAAAGAATTACACCCACTGGAATATGGTTTTTGATCATTCCAAGCAAATGGTTTGTGTGAACGAATAATCGAATTGTATTAATCTTAGTGACACAAGTAATATTATTTTCGCTTGTAAACCATTTTACGTTAGATTAGACTAAACTTTTATCTTACAGTCATATTTTTTATTTGAAATTAACCCTTACTACTCTTTTATCACATATTATAATGTCGAGCCGGACTAGACATTATGAAACGTAATTTTGAAAATAATTATAAATGTTTAAATCTGAAATGAAGGAATTGCAAAAGGTTTAACAATATCTTTCATTTGTTTATCAAAAAATATTTCAATAAAAAAGAAGAAAAAAAGTCATAATTTTTGTCTATCTATTTTATGCGATTCTATCCAAAGCGGATAAACAAAAAATCCAATAGAAAACTTAACGTCGAGTATAAGCTCGACATTACAAAACGCAATTTCTAAAATAATGATAAACATTTAAATTTGAAATGAAAAAATTGCAAAAGGTTTAACAAAATATCTCTCACTTGTTTGTAAACAAATATCTCAATAAAAAAAAAAAGAAAAAGAAAAGACAGTCTTTTTCTATCTATTTAACACACTATTCTATCTATATTATACTATAAACAAAAAGTCTAATTAAAAACAAACCTGTCAATCCTCTTCGTCATCGTTGCCATTTGTTTTTCTCATCTCGAAAGGATACAAGTTAATCCTTGAGGATCCGCGGAATAGAATCCTCCTAGAATCCGATTAGAAGAAAAAATAAATGATATAATGTATAACTCGCGAAATATTGGAGGAATAAATGGAAGGTGACACGAGGAAGAATTGCGACGGTCCTCGTGCAGTTTCAAAGAGGTAACTGTGAGAGAGAGAGATTCCGAGGAACGAGTAACCGTTCTGGTTCACGACTGGTTCTTCTCCTTCTCCTTCGGCCTCTGGCCCCTTCTTCTCCATATCGTGTCGCGAGTACCACGGAAAAAGAGTCGGAGAGAGACGAACGTAGAAGAACGGACTACGAAAGAATGAGAATGTATATGAGAGGGAGAGAGAGAGAGAGAGAGAGAGAGAGAGAGAGAGAGAGAGAGAGAGAGAGAGAGAGAGAGAGAGAGAGAGAGAGAGAGA
>NW_014569638.1:206101-211019 GCF_001313835.1 Polistes canadensis | reverse complement strand
ATTTCACGTATATTATCGATTTTATTAATAAGAATTGTACATATAGACAGGAGTATCCTTATTGTTTAAATAACTTTTGAAAAAATCCATACCTTTCGGTTTTTCAAGACTATTATCTATTTATAATACTTCCCCATGTAATTTATACATATGAACACCTAGCAAACAAATTTTACCCTCGAACAACAAAATTCAATATTTTATTTATTTTTTGAATAAAAAATAATGAATTTTAAAGGTAAATATATCTGCTTGTATGTATAAGTAGATATATTATGTATGGCTATGTACGATTATTCAATATAATTTAACATATTATAATTTGTATGTATTATAGTTTACACGAACACCGTATACCTGAGAAAAAGACGATCACGATCTAGTAGACAACAAAGTGTCTACTGTATTACATATATGTAACCTCATCCATAAAATAAAACTGCGTACTTGCATATACATATATATTATATATATTAAAAAAAATAATAACATAATATAAAAATAAAGAAAAATAATAATCGAATATAAAATTGAAAGAAATTCGAAAGGAGTAAAATTAAAAAAACCACTATTTAAAATTCGAATAGAAATTCTATCGAATTCTATCGATTCTTTTATCAAAGAAATCTAATTTGTAAACCTAATGCAAATTATTGATTAGAAAATTCGATTAAATTATTCGATATTAAAGAATTTCCTTTAAATATTTTTTACACAATGACAATGATTTCAACATTTTCTTAAAGAATATTATAATATTTTCTTTAGATGAGCCGACTGTTGACAAACATATCCGGTTACTTTTCAAAGACGACACACACGCGGTACACGACCCTACTTTAATATACTTTCTAATTTTACTTTTCCTCTTCTGCATTCCTCTCTTCTCCTCTTCACCCCGAAAGAAAAGCAGTTTGAGAAGCGTAATTGGTTTTTAAATAACTCATCTCCAAATGTCCTGTCTCTTTTATCTTCGTATTGTCGAAAAGAAACTGAAGAAACTCAAAATTACTAGTCTTACAACAAACACTTTTACTCCTTCCCCCCTCCCCCACAACACCTCATTAAAATTTGTTCATTTTATCTGACATCAACGTAGAAGAATTATATAAAATTATCTAATCGTTAAAACAAGTTCCTACATTATTTCTAATATTCGTTTCGAGTTGCAATCAATTTTGTTTAAACAATTATATGAATGAAGCTAATAATAAACTTCGATAGAAACATGAACAAGGATCGAGATTAATTTTCTTTCTTTTATCTGCTAAAAAATGTATAATCGATTTATAAATATCTACAAGAAGCAACAAACAGGGTCAAAAATGTTCAATACTCGCAATGAATATGATATGTTGATGATAAACTATAATAAATATATATTCGAGGAAACATTTGTACCAATATTTTTGTATTCCTAGATATTTTCATTATATTTTACGAATAACATTTTGAAATTTATAATTCATCTGATAATAGTTTGAAAGGAGACAATTTATTAAATAAAACGATAAAAATAGCATAATCGTCGAAAAGAAATAAATGATGATAGCGTAAAATTAAATAAGAAAAAAAAAAAGAAGTAAAAAAAACAGATACATACTTATAATTTACAAATAAATATAAAACATATATATATATATATATATTTAATTGTTTTTAAATTAAATGCCACAAAGCGTTTTTGTTCTCTTGCATGACAAATATTATTAAATTATTACAATTAAACAAATAAAAATAAACTTTATCTAATATGTGCATGTGTCTCTCTCTGTGTGTGTGTGTGTGTGTGTGCGCTCGCGCGCGCGAATCTCTGGATTCTCGTATATCAAATCGAAAAGAACATTAGGAAATTGGGTATATCATTTCACGCAAATCTAATGTTCTCAGAAAAAAAAACTCTTTTCTTTTCTAATGTAAGATTTATGAATTATTCAGTCTTATGGGATCGATGAAGAGTTTTTTACGGTCTAATCTCACATGTATTATTAATATTGGGAACGTCTTCTTATTAAAATACTAATGACTTTTCGCCGCACGAACAGCAAAGACAAAAATTAAAAGAATAATAATATAATAATATATAATATAATAATAATTATATTATATTAATAATAATAATAAAAATAATAAGAAAGAGAGAGAAAGAGAGAGAGAATAGAACGCTTTTAATTGGACCTCGGAATTAATTTCATTGGTCGAAATAAAAGCATTTATATATACATATATGTACATATATATAATATACATATATATTTTGTTATTTTTGTTAATTATTAATAATTTGTTGTTAATTATAGTAATTATCTAATTACTCTTAGGCATTATCGAGATATTATCTCTATTAATCTCTTAGGTCTTCTCACGAAATTCGCTTTTCGAAAGAAAATTAATCGGCGTCAATAATAATAATAGTAATAATAATAATAATAATAATAATCATAATAATAATAATAATAATAATAATAATAATAATAATAATAATAATTAAAAACATTAATAAGTAAGTGAAAAAATGTTTTTCTATCAAATTTCTGGCATTGAATAATCACGTATATCGATCGATGAACACTAAAGTGTGGTAATAATATGTTTATATAATCTAATAATAAGTAAAAAGAAACATGCATTTTTTAGCATGTTGCTCGCACACATTCATATCTCATTTATTATTATTATTATAATATTTATATATTTACAAAGTGAAATATTTTAATAATAAACGCACAGATTGAAATGATCAAAGAGTTTTCTTTTGTTCTCTTTTCTAAGGTACGATGCCTTTTTTCCTAAACAAATTCCACCTTCGGATATTTTCTCTTCCATTTGTTCTTTTTTAATTAATTCATTAATTAATTAATTCATTCATTCATCGTTCGTTCGATCGTTCGTGCTTTCATTAATTCGTTCATTCATTCAACAATTTGTTCGTTCATTCAAAAATTCATTTAATTAAATCATACTTTTAATTAAAACCACTTTTCGATTATCTCTTGTAATTTTTTGTTTTCTGTTATCCTGTCGTTAAAAATAAATAGTATAAAAATAATATTAAGATATTAACAATGAAAAGGACAATAAATTAAACAATGTCACACAACTTATACAATGTATATAATAATACACATTAACGCTGATCATCAAAAAATTCCATCGATTATTTAGTTAACAAATTAGTAGAATCGATCGATATTTTCTTCTTCTTCTTCATTTATTTCGAACACCTTACGACTTATATTAATCGATTTAAGTCTACTAATTATCAGGTAAATATCACAATCTACGCGATAAGACGTTATTTCCGTATACGCTTACCCTAGGAATTATACAAGGGGCGGGCCAAAAGCTCTTAGCTAAAAGCCAAATATTCTCCAAGTGAAGTTCAAAATCAATGAAAGTAGAGCTTCGATTATTAAAATTAATCGTTAAATTACTTTTGTTTGATAAACGGTCTGAAAGAATGAAATTCTTAATTATGTCATAAATCGATTAAAAATACACCAATGTTTTCATCCGAATAGATTATAAGTGAACGAATACATACCTAATAATTAAAAAAGTGCAATATAAAAAATTAGGTGTTCTTAGATATTGCCAAATTCTGAATTCCTTTTAGTATGAACATTTGTATAACATCTATTTCTTTTTGATGTTTTGCCCATTTGAAGACAATATTCAATGCATTTATAGCTTCTTTATGCGTTGGAATGCTACTATTTCTCGTTATATCTTTATTTTTACTGATATTTGTATTATCACTTGTTTTAAACTTAATACTTGGATTAATTACATCTTTGCTCATCCATTCCTGAATACAATGATACCACACACGTATATATATATATATACATATATATATTCTAATTTCAACAGCAATCTTTTTCTTTTAATACTCATATATAAATGAAATCCAATTACCAGACTAATTGTAAATTTAGAAAAGATTTACAACTCGTGTCCCAGGAGCGGAACTACAATACCCTGGCTTCTATAACGCGTAGGGGCCCGAAGTTTGGAAGGACCCCAAATTGTTCTTTTTATTATTTTTTAATTTTATACAAATTATCTCTAATTTTAATAAGATTAAAAGTATATTGACCTCCTAAAAAAACATACATTTTGATGTTCATTGAATTTTTTAAGTGCTACCTTCGAAAAAACATTAACAAAATCTTAATCCTATAGAAATATCGATCAGAAAAATTATACATTTTAAAACATTAAATACCAGTATTATAATATTTTTTATACAATATAATATAAATTCTTTTGTTTTTGTTCTTTAAAGTCCCAAAATTATATTTTGCAAATAAGACCCGAACATTTGTAGTTCCGCTACTGTACTGTCCCATAACATAAAAACTTCGTTAAATACATAGTTGAAGTACGTACATATGTGACACATTTTATATTCGGATAATCAAAGCTCTACTATGTACTTATTTCCCCAGACTTTTTACAATTAGTTTAGACATTGTAATTAGGCTTGCAATTTAACGAACTAAACTTATAGTAACACAATTCACAAAAGAAATGAATCTACAAAATTTCCAAAAGAAATAATTGACTTTGAAAATCACCTAAGAACTTTTGGCTCACCTAGAAACTTTTGGACCACCCTATATATTATTATCTCTGCCCGTTTATCTTTCTCTCTCTCTCTTTCTCTCTCTTTCTCTCTCTCTCTCTCTCTCTTTCTCTCTCTCTCTCTCTCTCTCTCTCTCTGTCTCTTTCTTTTTTTCTTCAAATTAGTTGAAATAAGAAAGAGAGAGAGAGAGAGAGAAAGAGAGAAAAGAGGGAGAGAGAGAAAGAGAGACGATTAAATGAATAGATTAAAAAAATATCTAGCATTTTTTATCTCTGTTGCTATAGAGAGGGGAGAAAGAGAGAAAAAGAAAGAAAGAAAGAAAGAGAGAGA
>NW_014569638.1:181338-205636 GCF_001313835.1 Polistes canadensis | reverse complement strand
AGAGAGAGAGAGAGAGAGAGAGAGAGAGAGAGAGAGAGAGAGAGAGAGAGAGTGAGAAGACAAGAATACAATAATGAAATTATCGTAGAATTTAAAAATCAATTATTGTAACATCCAATATATATATATAATTTGTTTCGTTGATAAATAAAAAAAGTACTAATTAATCACAGCACACACGCAAATTACGATGAACATTTATAATTCGTATTGAAAAATAACACTTATGTGCTTTTTGTTTTGTTTTGTTTTGTAAGAAGTCAAAGATCATCGTGCTCGATAAAAACAAAAACGAATATATATAATTATAAATGTTATGCATAATGATTATGTACAAATCGAACTCTTACTTATCATTAATGAAAATGAAACATCGAATTTTTTTGTATTTATATCGATGTTAACGCCATTTCAGGGTTTCCCAAACTGTAATCCACAAACCGGTACCGGTCCGCAAATAAAAAATTAAAAAGAAAAACTTTGCTATGTAAATTATTATCATTATTACAAATTATTTAAATTTATATTGAAATATGCAATTTATTGGTGAATTTAATAAAAGTCTAATTAAAAATAATTAATCTGATTTGTTGTATTAACCTCATTTATCCAAAATTATAATCATCATTTTAAATAATACGGCATATATATGTTATTGACATAAAATTGTGCCGAGTAATAATTTTACAAAACAAATACCGGTCCGCGGTAGAAAAAGTTTAGGAAACGCTGCTATATTGCATTAAAATATATATACATATGCGTACGTATACGCACGTAATACGCGTGAACAAAATTCTTACCATTTGTTATTATTGTATTTGTTTTTTCTTTCTCTTTTTACTTATAAACACTGTGGCTACGAAGTTAAAAAGAAAATAAGGAAAAACAAAAAAAAAAGACAAAAAAAAATACGTAATTTCGTATTGATCGTACATCAATTCCTAAGCTTTACGTAAGCGATAATAACGGAGAGATCGGTTTATTTACATATATAATACATACATCGTCCGAGAAGTCTTATATATTCCATTGATCATTTGACGAATGTCGTAAATGAAATCCCCCCCTCCCAAATAAGACTTTTTCTTCGAAAAGAGAAAAACAAAACTCATAAAAAAATTATTAATTTATATTGATCTACGCGGGCCAAAAGTTTTTCTACTTGTTAAACGATCGTAATCGTTGATTGTTCTTTTCTTCGAATTTTGTACTGATTGGAAAAAAAAGAAGAAAAAAAACGAGTAATCAACGGGTTAAATAACGTATTAACTTTTGGCCCCCTCTCCCTGCTCCTCTCTAAATCTGTATCAATCTTCAAATCTTTCTCTCTCGTTTAAAAAAAAAGAAATAAAACAAAGAAAGAAAGGCAAGAGAACAAAAATATACTGAAAAGCAAAGGAAAAGAGGATTCGACAAATGATCCGAGGTAGAGTTGTGAACGATCGAACGGGAATGTTGTTAACATTGTGTTATCGTTTTATAAAACAATAACGTTTGTGAAAAATAAGATTTAAAAAAAAAAAAACGAAACTAATATCTTCGATTGTCGAAAAAAAGTCATCGCATCGGCTTAATTTCGACAAGAAACACTAAATAAAAATGAATCGATAAATTAAAAAGAATAACGTACGAACAGTTTGATCGTACTTCAGATGAAACTTGACGAACCATTTAGAACAAACTATACTTCTGAAATCAGCTGACGAATTAAAAAAGAAAAAAAAGAAAATAAAAGATAAAAAAAGTAATAATAACAATAAGAAGAAGAAGATGAAGAAACGAAGATACGTTACAGAGACCATCCCTTCCCTACAGGCTTCAGACGAAATATACAAGAGAAAAAGAAAATAACGTTTCTTATTAAATGTAGACGCACCAACAATAGTCGCCCTTAGCCTGGAGTAGGTGGGGTCTTGTGTCAGTGAATATTAAAATTATATTGCTTACGGCTGGACGTAATACGGAGCCATCGGCTAACAGCCAAAGGTTCAGGATGACAGTTCGACCAAGTGATATCACCAAAATTAGGATAAGGCGTTGAGGTAGTAGTTGCCTCGAGTTGAATAGACGTTGAATAATCCTGCCTATGATAATCCTGTTTGTTTCTTTTGTTTGGTGGCCTGGTAGTGCTAGTGGTAGTGGTAGTAGTAAGACCGAGTGGACTGCTACGATTACCACCATGATGGAATCTTTTTCCATTGATAGGACCAGCAGCATTGTTACGTTGTTCCAATTGGTCAACGGGTTCGAAAAGATTCAAGCTAGGCATAGAGGAACCTTGTTGAAGTTGCCGATGATACGAACTCCTTGACAACGGGGAAAGTAGAAGATTATTAGATGAACGTAAGGAGAGAGTTTTCTCATCCTTAAACGCGGCCGAATAGATGCTAGCAATGGAATCAACGTCTGGATCAACGTCGAGAGAATTATCAACCTCCAGAGAGGTTGATATGGTGGTTGAAGTAAGCGGAGGTGTAGTCGGAGTGGTCGTTGCTGCAATAGATGTTGTAACCAGGGTTGTCACAGAATTGGTAATTAGGGTTGATGCTGTGGTTGGTGTTGCTGTTGAATTTGGCGATGGAATGTCGTTCGATACGACTGCCATAGGTGATACTATAATAGAATTTAAAGATGTTGTTGACAAAACCAAGGAAGATGCCGATGAGGTTGTGGTCGCTGGTGGTGGTGCAGCTGATGGTACCGGGGAAGCAGTTGGTATCAAGGTCGCCACCGATGACTCCTCAGTATTTGCTGGCAATGGAGATAGTGATGGCAAAATCACCGATATTGGTGCCATCATCATTGACGAAGCGGAAGAAGAAGGCTGCATTGCTGGTGTCTGCGAACTGCTACTGGATGCACTCGCTTCAACCAAGGATGACTCTAGACTCCGCAGTTCCTCGTTACCGAACTCCTCTTCGAGCTTGGTCTAAAAAAGATAAGCGTTGACGTCTCGAAATAAGAATCGTAGGGCCCAGTAGGAGGATGTGTGGCGTTAAAGTGCCCAAAAGAAACCATGCCTTACAGGTTTAGTGGAGCCATGCGGGGCCAGACACCGATAAAGCAAATCAACAGCCTGTAATAACAAAAACAGAAAACAAGTATCAACCGACACCCTCCTCTAACGTTTTCTTTTTTCTTTTTTTTCTTTCTTTCTTTCTTTTCTCCTCCAACTTTTTCCTGTTTTGTCTCCATACTTCTTGCCTTTCCTTAAGATACTTTTCGACCAAGTATGTTTTGAAGAGAGTGTGAAAGAGAAAAATAAAACAAAAACATCCCTTCTACTGGGCTGTAATAAGAAGAAACAAAAATCTCAAGAGATAAAAATACGTCGGAAATTTCACTAAAAACTTATGGGATCTCCGCAATCCTAAGCTATACAATATATGTATGTATGTATATATATATATGCAATTTAAAATATGAAACGAGACATAGAGACAGATAAATCATCATCTATGGGAAAAAGATCTCCATGTCGTTATCCTACTTTCAGCATTATTACATAATTGCGTCGTGTAACGTAATTTGTAATTCCTAAGATGAACAGAAATGAAAGTTTTAAAGCGTTCTACTAATCGAGACGGCACCAAAATATGAAATATACGTTAATAGCAAAAAAAGCAATGGTTTTAAGAATAATTCATAAAAAGACGATGAAGAAGAAGGAGAGGAAGAAGTAGTAGAAGAAGAAGAAGAAGAAGTAGTAGTAGAAGAAGAAGAAGAAGAAGAAGAAGAATGACCGAACACAGTATCTATATCGGAAAGAATCAAAATTTCCGAATGAAAAACATGCTTGCTAAAAGCCATTTGAGAGTTCAATAAAACTATCATCGCTGATTATCTTGATAAATATAAGGAACTTAAAAATAAAAATAGATCATCCAACAAAAACTTTCATTTCTACAAGAAGAAGAGCATTATTAAGGAAACAAAAAATAACAATGTATTAATATTTATTTGGCCAGTATTTATAATATTTGTAATTAATATTTGAAATAAATTGTCAATGTGCAATTCTGAAATAACTATTATGCTTTTATTATAAATACTGAAGAAAATACTGTCCAAATAAATAAAAGTGTTTAAAATACCATCACAAATAATAGTCACACGACGCGAAGGATTACGAATAATCCATCCCTTTGGACATAGAACAAAAAGAAATAAAATAAAGTGGAAAAAAAATCTGATCTTATATATAAATATAAGATGAGAATCGGATTCGTACCTTTGGCAGTGGATAGGTGTCTGGTAGCGATAATACCGGTGGTGAACTTGGTGCTTCAGAATCAACATTTGAGGTAGAAGTATTAGTTGTCAATGATATTGGATTGACCGATGGTGATGGTAGAGGGACAACTGTGCCACTGACTGATAATTTGCTAGATCTCGTATTACTCGGTACTTCCTTAGCTGCTCTATGTTCCGCGAGTAATTTGTCAAAGGTTTTACTTCGACCAATAACGGTTCGACGTAAAGAAACCGTATGCGCTTTGCACGTGAGTGACCTTGTACATGGTTTCCCTGTTTCTTCGTTCAATACGCCACAGTGTCTATCAGGATCGTATTCTCGATCTTTAAGGAGAGAACGATCCGCTTTCAGCCTTTTTCGTCTGGTTGTTCCACTTGTCCCAGGACTTTTAACTGGACTCGAGGATGTCAAGGAACCACTGCCAGTACTAGTGGTCGCTGTTTGTACTGTTTGTAAAGTTGTTTCTAAAGGTGATCTAGGTGAAGAGGAAACTGGTAACGACGTTGTTGAGGTACTACTAGGTTGCTGTTGTTGTTGCTGCTGTTGTTGCTGCTGTTGTTGCTGTTGTTGTTCCACCGAAGTATTTCGTTTTGCTGATGTATGAATCACTTTGGTACCACTCGAATTTTGTGCTGATGCTGGCTGTGTCTTCTTTAATTTAGTTACTTTGCAATATGGTGTCTTTACTGTAGGTTTTGTTACAGGTACAGAAGGTGGAGGAAAATTAGCTGTACTGCTAGGATGTCGACTCTCTATAAGATAATTCAATCTTTACATTGAATACTCTTAATATAGTAGAGATCATATGTTTTATACAAACATTAATATTTACCCATATGCTGTCTAAGAGCTTGAGGTTTTACTATGGCGTTGCATATCTCACAGACCACTCCATAAAAAGTATCTCTTTCTGGACAGAATCCATACAGATCGATATCTGAAAATATATTATTCTCATTATAAATCATCTTCCATATGCGAAGAATAAAATATATTTACCTTCTGCAGAAAGACGAGTAACTGTACTCGCTGGTCTTGTTTCGGATTCTTCATCACCTGAAACATACAACCCAACGCATTAGTTCAAGTAAATTATTATTCCAAATGCTACATGGAATTCTAATTAATTTTCATTCTTTTTAAAAACAAAATCTAAAAGTGTATACGACATGATTCTAATTCAATAAGAATTTCTAATTGTTTAACGACGAATTATACATTTTCTATTTACATTTCCTACCGTCAATATATAAGTAGATAATATTCTTAACTGAATAAATACTAATGACTCTTTTTCTTCTCTCATAATTCATAAATCTAATATTAGCCTAATTAACAACATAATATAAAAAGTATTTAAGTTGATGATCAAAGAAAGAAAAAATAATTTTAACATCTATTATTTCAAACATCAACATTTACAATCTTACATAATTATGAAACAATAAAAGCATTTTTAAAGAAAAACAATGAACTATAAAGAAATTATGCTTCTTGAAGAACACAATTGCTTTATCATCAATAAACAATGAATAAATAAAAAAGATAATCAACACAAGAAGATATAAAGTCGAGTAGAGATGGCAAAGAAGGGGGAGGAAGGAGGAGGTAATGAGAGGAAGGGGTAGTAGTAGAGGGAGGAGGAGAAGAAGACTCGGAGAAAAAGAAGGCGCTAAAAAGTGAGGTTAGGTCGTCAAATCGAAACCTCCATCGTCGAGATCAGAGGTTCGTTAGAAAGTAAGGAAAAAAAGATATTAATGTATGTAAGAAATAAAATCAAATGAAACTAACTTAAAGGTTTATCCCTTCCGATTCTTTCAATCCAGTTTGACCAGGGTTGGCCGTGAAAAAACGTTGGGCTGTCACTTCCCGACATTCCCAGTGGCGCTCGCGTTGTCAATGAGACACGATGCGTTATTCTCTTTCGAGTATATAGAGCAAAACGAAAACGTTGTTTTTCGGGATGTTCCGCGTTCTCGGATTGTCAGGTACGAAGGGCTTGTCTCAATAATAATCGTTCTTCTTTCTTTCGTTTCACCGTTTTCTTCGTACGCCGGTGAAACGCGTTCATTGGGCACCCTATATACGATCAAACACAATCTATCTTTTTCTCTCTCCCTCTCTCTTTCTCTCTCTCTCTCTTTTTTTCTCTCTATCTTTCTTTCTCCCTTTCTTTTTCTTTCGTGTTTGATCTCTCCCTTCTTCTCTCACAATTCTTGAAAGAAGCTTTAGATCAAGTACACGAACGACATTACGAATGTTCTTCCAACATTTTGTTTACTAAATATATTATATCCTTCTTTACGCTGCCGACGATAGGAGTAGGAACACGTTTCTCTCTCTTTGCATGTGTTACTGTAAATGAGGGCTACAATAAACTAACTAAACGAGTGATTGGTCAACCGCGTTGCAATGTAAAATGGCGCACCGTTGATACTTTAGGCGCGAATTTTACCGACCAATCACGAATGCTCGTTCGATTATATGAATACTTCAAATGTTCTTATTGGCTCCTTCGATCGATAAGTTTAGTCGAATGTATACATTCAAATGAATATTTATTTATTTCTTTTTACTTTTCAATTTTATATTTGTAATTACAAATTATGAATACTTTTATTTTATATTTTAATATCGAAAATGTATGTATTTTAAAATTCCAGTTCTCATTATATTAGGTTGTCCGAAAAGTTCGTATTAATTTTCGATAGGTGGCATAAAGTTTTTTTGTTGAAAAACTTAAAAAGTTCCGGTAGGACAGATTTATTTCGATAAGCGGCAAATAGTTTTTTTGTTGAAAAACCTGAAAAGTTCCGGTAGGACAGAATTATTCAAGTTACCCTTAAAGATGGAGGAAGGTTGTGGAGCAGAATAACACTTACATATAATTTAATAAATAAATATATTAACCAAAACTTAAATGCGTTGCGTTTCAATCTTTCGTCAAAATCGGCACGAATTTTCCGAACAACCAATACTTTTATTATCTCTCAATTCAACTTAATAATCATGAAATCAGATGAAATAATAAAATAAGTTTGATGGTATACGATTCATAAAACTATTCTTAAACTGAGGCCTTAATTATGTTCTAACAGTAAGGAAAATTTCTCTAACCGTAAAAATTTAGTTAATATTATTTTTTTAAAACAATATTTTACGTTTTCGATGAACAATTCTTATTTCCTGTTCTCTTTTGCTTTTGAGATATTTAATTATTTTCCTCAATGAAATCCACTTATATTAAAATAAGGATTATGAGATATGAAAGATAATATGAATAGAATATTAAGATGATCCATGGATCTTCCGATCAAATATGAAAAAAAGTACTTTTTTCGAAAGAAAAAACATTGAAATTTGACTAGCACAAAAATAGAGTATATAAAAATAGGGTATATGTACTCTATAAATACATATAAATATATACGTATAAAACGGTTCACAATTGTTTAAATATAAAATGACTGGTTCTGCGTTTGTTGTTCTTGTTGCGATTGCTGATTTACTTGAGCATAGTTAACTGGATCACCTCGATGAGCTTGAATTTGTTGCCAATTGATAAACCAAAAAGGTTGTTTTTCTTTAGGCCAGGTTTTGATCCTATTAACAAGATCTATATCACCATATGCATCAATCGGTAAATTTATCGGTACTTTGATGGTTGTAGAACTGGCAGAATTTATTGCACTTAAGGAACTTCCACTTTCAGCGTTGATACGATTCCCAATGTCTGAAGTTTGTCCTGGTATTGGTGTTGTTGCTGCTGCTGCTGCCGCTGCTACAGCTGCTTCTGTGTATTGTGGAAAGACTACGGGATAACGGTTACCGCTACCAGCGTACGGTGGTCTTTGGGAATAACCCAAACAAGCCATTACACTCATAAATACTATGTATTTTATCTGAAAAATACAATGTTTCCATTCTTTAACAATATATTTTGAATACATAAATAATAAATGAAAAATAGACTAAATATGCAAATGGTATGAAAATAAATTTGCTATTATTAACATCATTTATTAATAATAAGTTTCAAAAATGAATAATAATAATAATAATGAGAAAAAAAAGAACAATCGTCAATTGTACTTACCATGATTGAGTTAAGAGATTCAGAAAATACGAATAGAATGTCAAGGATAAAAACTTGTTTCTCGAATGAACCTTTCTACTTGCCAGTTAAAAACGGTATGCTGGCATTGGATGATGTTCTCGTATATAAAACTGACACAATCCCCACTCCTGTTTTCTTATTGTGCGTAAGAACGACGCATATGTGGGGAAGTTTACTGTAAGTTCCCGCGATTGATTTGAAAGAAATAAAGAAAGAAGGAGAAAGGATGTAGAAAATACAGGGTGAACTGCGTCATTCAAATTGTTTTAGATTATAATTTTTTTTCAAGATAAAAAGTACTATCTTTCTTTTGCGATAAAGTATATATTCCCATTACACATTTTTAATTAAATCTCCATTGACGTTAGAATTTACATATGATATACAAAACGATTAGTGTTAGACAGATTTTTATAAATCATTTAAAATCGAATAGGTATACTTGAAATTTGTAGTTTGTATTACTATTTTCATGTAGAAGGTAAACAAACGTTACATGGTATAAGTGCAAGAAAGAATGAATTTTTTGTTCATAAGGAAAACCACTAATTTTATTAACGTTTACATGCGCATTTCTATGAAAATATATAAAAATAAGATTTAAAAAAGCTTTCGAAGTAATTAAAGAACGAATGTGAGGAATGAAGGAAAAACCAAAGTTAAAAAAAACGGAAGGTCCTTGAAAAAATATTAAAAAAAAAAATCACAAAGATCGATCAATTGTCTAGTGTAAACAAATATTTCCTTTGCTTCACGTTGAAGATGTTACGTCCACATTTAATTATAAATCCTTGATTTTTATTGTGCGGTTTATAGCTGACGCATCGTTTTTACATCTGCGTTAAATATGCAAAATGTTATAGAAAGACAAAAGTTGTGGTTTCCCATTGAGAAATGTTGCGCAATAAAAAATTCTTACTATTTCTAAAATGAATATTGTTATTTTTTTCTATACTTCTAATTTTTAAATTAATATTTTCGTTTAAATATATATTTCGAAAAAAACAAGAAAAAGAAAGAAAAATCTCTCAATTTCGACTTTACTCTGAATACATATTTCAAAGTATATTACGCAATTACGAATAAAGAAATAATAATAATAATAATAATAATGAGGAACTTAACATATATACCGACTTACGATCTTTCAATAATATTTTTAAGATGATAAGACCGAATGCATTTTCTTATCATCATAAATATGCACTTTCATATATGCAAATCGAACGAGTTCAATTAGGAAAAAAATACATAAATATGTACAGTTACAGACTATAAACAAAGATGAGATGTAAGAAACGTCTTCGTTTTCCAATTATCACCGAACGGTACAAACAAACTGGTTTTATTCTTGCGTATAATAAAAACGAAATAGGAAGAATAAAAAAAGAATAAGTCATGCGATTTCTCTCAGAACAAATATCACAGACTTTTATTCGAGATTTGGTTGATACAAAATTAGGACGCTTTCGAAGATGATATTTTTATACTAGTTCTATTTTAAACTTTTATTTTCTTCTAACCCTAAAATATATTGGCTCATTTAATATTTTATTATTCTTTTCATTCATACTCCTACACATTCTTTAATGATAAGAAAAACGTAACGATTGCTTTTAAACATCTGCTCATTCGTATACAGGAACGGAAATACCAGAAGATTAACGATGCGAAAGAAAAAAGAAGAAGAAAATGAAAAGACATCTCTCGGATAGGATGATAATTCTTTCGTTTAAGGCTCGTCGACTCACAGAATTTATAGAATTCGTAGTAAAAAAATATATCCTAACGTAACAAAGAAAATAAGAATATTATGTCACGGTTGAGTTATTGTTTACTCAATCATGTGTAACATACTTGCATACTCTATGTGTTGATAATAAAAACCATAAATCACGATAATTAAAATTTTGCAAAGCTAATTTGTACCATGGGTTTTTCCCAATGACTTATAGAACTATGTTTTATCTGTATATAGACATATTCATATACAGAGTGTCCCACGTAACACTTTTCAAAATTTTTCAAGGTCTTGCGATAACCTGACAAAAAAGTATTTTAAACAAAAGTTGATCAGTTTTTGATTGGCTATACATTGCAATAAAAAAAAAGTTCGGAAAAATTTTCTTTTTAATTTTTTTTTAAGGCTACCTTCATTTTTTCAAATGGCACTCTGTATTTTTGACTTTACAATATTATAACCCGTATTAATACGAATTTAATGACATAGTATACCATGATCTTTAGATAACCTTGATAGCAAAGAAATGAAAATTTCAACAAAAAATGACAATCTGCTTCAATGGGCGATAATAACTTATATTTATTATTAAAACTCGAAATTACATTCAATTTAGGCCAATTCAATGTATAGCCAATCAAGAACTGATCATCTTTTGTTGAAAATACTTTTTTGTCAGGTTATCGTAAGTACTTGAAAAATCGTGAAAAGTGTTACGCGTGACACCCTGCATATATACAATATATGCATGTACAATTTATTTTATGGGTTAAAGATCTCAGATTATTCTTCTAATTAAAATGATGAAACTTATTTCTTTCTTTTTTTATTTCTATTATTTTTTCTTAGAAAAAGATATAGCAAATAAAAAAATAGACGGATTCATGGGTGAGACTTCTATATCGATGTTTGTTAGATTGATAAAGAACAAATAAAAAAGAAATTAATTTTAAATTGACTTAGAAAAACAAAGTAAATCTTCTACGCATTTAACAAACTTTTTGCATTGTTTAATAAATTATTGTTGGATAAATTGAATATAAACAAAATTAACGAGGCAAAGGAATAAAAAAGAGAATAAAAGTACGATTTAAAATACAAAAAACGTGACTTATAATGAGGATAGAAAATTTCTTAGTATAAAAGGAAAATTACTTTATGGATAACTTGTCAAAATAATAAACGATTAAAAAGTCATCAATGTACAATATTAATGAGCTTCTGAAATCGAGCAAGTGAACGAGAAAAATAGTCATCTTTTTATATTTTCTTTTTCCATGAGATGACTACACTACTTAATTTATGATATCAAAAATAAAAATAAAAAATAAATAAATAAGCAGTGTATACGAGAGCTGTAATAGGCAAGGGATTAAACAAACCAACAAAGTAATTATTTTGTATAACGGGTTGCATGTTGCAAGGCGTACGAGACCTCGTGTAAAAGGGTTGCATATTTTAAGGAGTTCAAAAGCATCATGAAAAGGCTTGCAATCTCAAGGAGTTTAAAAACTTGTACAACGGGTTGCATACTTGAAGGCGTGGGTATATTTCTCGCAATCATATCTATCTCCAAGATTTACAAAATTGTAAAACATTTCAAATAGTAATAAACCAAACGATTTCATTATAAAGTTATGACAGATATATTTTAGACGAAATCCCATGATATTCAAGGTTCTATGAGATTTACTATTGAACGAGGAACAATTGCAACAAGGTGCCACTTGCAACAGTAAACTGTTGACATAATTTTCCGTTTAATGTAGTAGGAGGTAATTGGTTATAATACTTGAACGTAGTGTGCATAGAATATTTGAGTCAAGGTCACTACGATTATTTCGCTGGATCGCGCCTTCGGTCAAGTGTACTCGATGATCTATGAGAGAAAAAGAGTGAGAGAGAGAAACACGTAATAGATCTTACTACGTCGTGTCGATTCGAATCCAATCTTCGAAACACGTGCAATCTTTTACTTGTTTTTTTCTTCATTCATTGGAACGCGCGATTAATCGGATGTATAATAATTCTTGAATTATCCTCTTAAAATAATACAATAAATATCTAAGATTGAAAAATGTCATAAGAAGGGTATGTAGAAAACATTAAAAAATAATATAAAATATAATAAAAAAGGAAAATATCCTATTTTTTCTTATTAATAAATAATAATGAAAATGATTAAAAATGAGATATGCAGATATTATTACGTTAGTATTATAATAAAAGAATATAATGAAAGAGAAAAACGTAGGTATTTTATTTAAAAGATATTACCGATGAATTAGATTCGATTAAATTATAGCATAACGTGAAGTCAGTTATAACATTTACCGAGGATATAAAAGGAACATGTTGGAGCAATGGGGAAGTTATTTAGACAAGAACCTACCTCCAACATCGTCATGAACTTCATTCTGATACCGTATCTTCTAGGTCGGTAAGGTCTTTTAATTAATTTGTTTATCTAAAACATATGTAGTACAGCAATTTATTTGAAAATGGATAGAGAAATATTGAAACATAATAATGAAGTAAATAAAAGTTAAGTGGAACCTCGGTTTGCGAGCATAATTCGTTACAGAAATAAGCTCATAATCTAAAGTATTCGTATATTAAAGTATCAAAATAAATTTCATCATAAGATAAATAGAATGGAAAAGAGAATAATTCAATCCACAATTATTAATTGATATAAAAATGATATAAAATACAAAATACTATGTAACAATTATATAAGTTAATCCTTGTCGTTTGTTAAACGTATTTGTACTGTTATGTTGCAAGATATTGTTAGTTCATAGAATCACAATTTTTTACTCATCTTGGGGAATACTCGTGAACCAAATTATTTGCAATTCAAGGTTTGACTATACAGTGGAATTTTAGTTTGTGAGCATAATTCATTACAAAATAAACTTGTAATCCCAAACACTTATCTATCAAAGTATCAAAGTGAATTTTGTCAAAAGATATATATATATATATATAATAGAAAATCGGATTATTTGTTCCACTATTATTTATTAATATAAAAATGATAAAAAATACAAAATACTAAGTAACAAATAAACAAGTTAATCCTTGTCATTTGTCAAACGTATTCAAAATCCAAATTTTGTATTCGTCTTGGGGATATTCGTGAACCAAATTACTTGCAATTCAAGGTTTAACTGTATTTAGATAATATTGAAAATATTTGCAGCAACGAATTTGATAAGTAACGACGATGCTTGGAACAACGGGCCGGAATATTCGTTCTCCGTACACTTGAGCATAATTTCGGATCTGGAGAAAGATAAAGGTCGTTACTTGGGTAAAGCATTGCTCGTTAATCTAAAATGTCGGCCGAGAGAACCGGATGATTTGTTTTGTCATTTTGAAGATGCCAAGATTGGTAAATTTTGGTCGAAAAAATTTGATCGCGAGGGTGCATTACCAGCGAGGAACATAAGTTACGAGCCATTCAAGTTCAGTGGGAAAAATTTTGAAATACTATTCGATCAAAATGGAATAAATGCATACGTATTAGAAAATGATGACAAACTTATGAATCAGGTACTAATCGATATGTTTCGAACGATCATTAATCAACTTAACATCGGGACGAATTTAGATGGGAGAAAGAATAACTTTCAAGATGAGCAACATTTTTCTATGGGCAAGTGTCCAGCTGATTACAAAATCCTTCGATCAAAGGCCAACAATCATTGTGAGAAAAAACGATTTGATTTAGTACCCTTAATCGATTTAATATTGAATAAAGACGAAGTTATACGAATTAATAGACAAATCGTTCTCGATAAATGCGTTCCATCTGATATGTATTATTTCATTGGAAATGATATTCACAATTCGATTTTTGAAAACACTACGTATCGTTTGGTAAAATATTATTACTATTAAATTATAAATGATAATTAGTTAAATATAATTGTAAATTGAAATCTTTGAATATATTTTTCAGATATCATCTGAGAGTAATATAAGATTTTCAAAAAATTGTTTTACCTCCGAGACGTTAAATATCGTTGATATATACGATCAGGATCGAAAGAAAATCGGTAATGTTCTCGATCATTTATATATATCACTGGATTCCATTCATCCGGCCCAAGGTAGTTTAAAAGGCTTACGCAATCCAATGTCCATTGATGTCATCGTTAAAACCCGATCAAACTATAATACAACATTAATTAATCTTCCTTAAAAATATAAATATATATAATAATATATAATTTATAAAAAGAAAATTAAATAAATATACCAAGTACAATACCTACCATCGAATTGTTACAAAAATAAATTAAAAACAAACAAAAATGGTAAACGATAATAAAGCGTTGCGATTGAAATGTTAATTAACCAAATTTTATGTTACTTCAAGTGTACAGAACTTGATATTGCAATAATATGATTGTATTAACTACACATTAAAGTCAAGGTTACGTATTCAAGCAAAAAGGTTTGAGATTAAATCCAGCTACTATGATTTATTGATTTAATCAAGTTAAACTTCGAAAGCACTTACATTAAAAATCGAAACGCGAGAGAAAGTGTGAAAGAAATTTTTCAATTTAGATACCAGAAATGATTCCTAATGGATAGGAAAGAAAATAAAATGATTAATTAAGTGGGGAGAAAAAAGAAAGATGATAATTTGCAACGATTAGATAATAGATTATTGTAATTGATATAGTTGCGTGTGAGTTAGTTTGAAGAAATTTCAACGACATTTTGTTAAATGATAAAATTGTCGATGATTATACAGGGTGATTCACTGACTCTTGCCACCAAGATAGCTCCGAAAGTATGATAGTAGCAAAAAAGTTTATAAAACAAAAGTTGCATGAAGAATTCGGGAGTATAATATCAGGTCAGTCTTTTTTTTGCTAGGTTTAGTCGCTTCCGAGATTTATGAGTCAAGTTTGTTTTTTTAAATGGAATACTATGTTTTGATACTTATTTTCTGATAACGGCTGTCGTGGCGAATCCGACGATGTGCAATATTAAATATAGTAAATATTTATTAAATACGGTGTATTTATCAAACCTGATTATGTCTGACTGTTCCGTTCTTGGTTGGACACCTAAAGGATGACGCAACCCTGACGCACCTACGACGCAGGCACGATGCGGATGGTTCGCCAGATTTTACCTTTATTGACCTTCAAATACCTTAATGTTGAACATCGTTGGATTCGCAATGACAGCCGCTATCAGAAAATAAGTACAAAATATAGCATTCTACTTAAAAAAACTAACTTGACCCTTAAATTTCGGAAACGACTAAATCTAACAAAAAAAAACTTACGTCATATTATACTCCCGAATTTTTCATGCAACTTTTGTTTTATAAACTTTTCTGCTACTATCATACTTTCGGAGCTATCTTGGTGGCAAGAGTTAGCGAATCACCCTGTATATTGTCAGCTTAACTTCCTGGAGAGAGAAATAGAGAAAAAGAGTGAGAGAGAGAGAAAGAGAGAGAAGGTATAACGTTAATTAAATGACGGCGCGTTAAGGGGTCAACAGATTGCCGGTAATAGATATAAGAGAGGCGAACAAGAGGAGATTAAATGCAGTCGTATTTTGTACGTCATCATGATCACCTTGTTGCTATTACCCTTTTTTTTACGTAAGTTTTAAACGCAATTTTAACACTAAACGTACTACGACCGGATTTCAATGACCGTTTGTACAATTATAATATTAACCAATCAAATTCTTTTGCAAGTTATAGTATTATTTGGTGAGTCAATAAATCTTATTGCATAAATGATTCAATATTTTTTGTTATACGTAAATCGTAAAATATATGCCTTTCAAAAACGTGTCATTAGATCTGCTGTGATAGAAATAGATATACATAAATAATCGGTACGTTTAGTGTTAACAACGTCTATAATTATTACCAAATATATCATATTACATGAATTCTTTTTCAAAAAGTGAGCCGAATTTCGGTGGACATTGATTCCCTCCTTCATGGTCCGGAATACACTTACCGAGTTGAAATAAACACCATAAATAATGATGGACTTGGTGGTGAAATGACAAAAGCATTCGACGTGGTCAATACTTTAAAATGTCGTCCCAAAGTACCGGACACGTTGAATTGTCGTTTCGAAGCAGCCAATATACGAATGTACAAGGAAGGCTTGTTCGAATTGGCACGATTATCTGTCGAAGATTTGGGAACGAATGATGAGACATTCGAGATTAAATTCGACAAACATGGGATTAGCCATTTGGTCGTAACCAAGGATATGGAACCCTGGACTATCGATATGATTAGATTGATAGTTAATCAATTAAACATTGGTATTAATATTAGAAATAAACCTGATGGCAAATTTACGGGTATAGAGAAATCGTATTTCGGGGAATGTAAAACAATGGTCGTGCTTGATCATCGTTTATCAGAAGATCGATGGAAGGACGACAAATTCGAAATAATACCGATGAACAATGGGATTAGAAAATTATCCGGTGAAGTTGTCAGCATAGAAAAAATACGATATTTCGATAATAACGACGAATAGAAAGTATACTTTTTTGGTAGCTTATCTGCTTATTCGACGTTACCTGCTGACGTCACTACGACTATAGTAAGCGATCGAATTTATATATTTGATCTTTTTTTTCGTTTTGCTTTTATTGGAGAAGGGAGGGGTCATTAAGGGGGGCCCCCTTAATGAAATGATCCGATCACCGTAATCGAACGTTTTATACTTGATAGATTAATATTTATTTGATCGGTATATTGAAATACTATTTGTTGTTTTAGAAATCATCCCACAGCAATATCATCATATCAGACTCGAACTTTACTTCCTATACGACCAATGAAATCGTCATCAGTAATAAGGACAAAAGTAGAAATTTTACCCTCAACGAGAAGATAAAATTGAGTTTGGAAGTAGTGTCGACAACGAAAAGTGAATTACCTTTTATCCCCGATGCTACATGGGTCAGCTTTATGATTCAAGATGATTGGTATAAGGACGAAGAAAGATACTTTCGTATGAAAAATTCTATCTTTTCTTTTTAAGATATAATATTACCTATTAAAGAAATAATTAAATACTTGCTGATAATATATTTATTTGATTCATCGTTATAAACAAAAACAAAAAAAAAAGGAAACAAAGCATGTGCGTGGCCTTGACGTTCGATGAAAATGAAACTCGTATTATCACGTGGAAAATAATCAATTGATTCATTTATATAGCGAGTGTCCCTTAAAATCGTACACGGTTATGCTTATTAGATTTTTTGCTTCAGAACTATTGATATAATGTGTTTAGGAATATGAAGAAACAATTTAGAAATAAATATATTGTATTTAAATATTTAATGAGTTTAACTGGAAAGCTTTATTTATAGCAAATGAATTAAACAAATACGAAAATAATGTATGGAAAACGTTCGTCACTAAAAATCTGTGACTGTGTTAGTATAACAGGATTTTTTTATCTAATATACCTGGATTTTTCATGTTTAAAAATTGATAATCCTTTGTTTTTACCGTTATTTAAATGTTTTTTAATATCAGAATTAATTGAATACCCATTAAAGTAAGAATATCAAGAAAACAAAAAATACAAAGTAAATTTGTTTAAAAATTAAATATACTTCAAGTATTTACATATATTTCGATCTGATATTTTATTAGAAGCAAATTTTTAACTCAAATTCATTACTGGTCAGGAACGTTAAAAGAAATACATTTGAGTTTAAACAATTGAAAATATTATTGGAGTACAGTACTATGTTCGATTTACCTTAATTAATTGTTAATTAATCGAAAGAAATGTATATTGTATATCTAAAAGTACAGAGTATAAACTAGACGTATCGTTCTTTTCGAAATCCACCGTAAGACTGACTCATTGTCCTCTATGAAAGTTTTTTTATTGATTGTTGTTTATATATATGACTTTCAGAAGAATAAATTCTATTTATTACAAATATGATTTTCATTATGCATATGTAATCTACGGAAAGTTATTTAACAACGATCAATAAAAGAATTTTAATTGACTTTCATAGAGGACAAAGAGCGAGTTTAACATTGCATTTCGAAAAGGACTGTGTTTTTAGACTACAATATAAATTTCCTTGGATTAATTAACAATTATTTAAAATATTTCGGACACTCTCAAGATATATAACATTCCCACTCATCTGTCCACGAATAAACACATTTCGCAATTACTATCGATCGACGTATCTCATGCACACACACTCTTTTCATGTCGTTTCATAAAATTGTATCATTTCCGTCGTCTAAGAAGTTTCACTTCAAAAAAAAAATACAATGGAACCTTAGTTTCCGAGCATAATTCGTTAAAGAAATGTTTTCGTAATCCAAAGCACTCGTATATACATGTATCAAAATGAAAAAGAAATATATAATGGAAAATCAAATAATTTGTTAATTAATATAAAAATAATAAAAAATAGAGAAAATACGAAGTAACAATTAAACAAGTTAATCCTTGTCGTTTACTAAACGTATTCGTACTGCTCGTATTGCAAGACATTGCTCGTTAATCAAATCAAAATATTTTCCTCATCATACGGAACACTCGTAAATCAAATTACTCGCAATCCAAGATTTAACTGTAAATGAAATAAATGAACAATCTTCTTGGCTATTGAATAATCGTTTAAATCACTTCGCATACCGATTTAGAAATATTTTAATCTTTAAATCCGATCTATGAAACATGCGATCGAATTTTCTCGTTTTAGAATACTTAGGAATTCATTAGAATTTTCAGTGAATCGAGTCGGAAAGTAATACACGCTATTACGCCTCTGATCAATATGCCAGACGTTAAGGAACCAGGATCATCATCTATACGGAAAACGCTACTTAATGAAATGGTTTTCAAGGAGAAGGTTCAAAGAATTGGCTTATCTGTCTTATAAAAAGGAAACGAATGAGAAGATGTTTAAGTTAGTCGAATGATAACAGTGAACATGTTAGTAACCATCTTACCATTTCTTTTAGGTATGTACATACGTGTATTTTTCATATACAATCTTTCTTTAATTTACAAGGTAGTTCTTATACATTATATTAATTTATGCGATCAGAAAATATATTTTCTGAAAAGTTTTCAAAATAACAAGTGTTTACAGTAAATTATTTAGTTATGTTGAAACGCGTTAATGGTGTATGAAATAAGAATAAAAAGTGCATTACGTTGTGCTAGTCATTATATGTATATTTGCATACTTTAGTTTTCTGATTAGTTTTTTCGTCAAACTATTTCAAATAAATATAGACTTTGTACTTTAAATTCACCCTTTCAGATGATTAGATTCATAGATTAGATTCATAGATTAGATTCATAGATTAGATTCATAGTGTAAGAGAATTCGGAATATACAAGATTTTAGATCATCCATTTAAGCCAACTTAATAGGGTTGACCAATAAATAATGTCGTAATTTTATTAATATACATATACAGACAATTAATTAAAATTATATATTGGTCATTTTGTTCTGTAACTTTTTGCCATTTCATAAATAGCTTTATAATGCCATCTATCTAAAATTTGTTATCTTTTTTTTGCAAAATATTCAGAAATATGTATCTCCCAGGCCTCTATTTTTTTCGAAATAAATAAAAATCTGATAGTGCTAAATGAGACGAATATGCAAAATTGCTTTAAAGAAAGAAGAAAAAAGTACAAAAATACATCTTCTAGCTGCTCATCTTCAAATTCAAATAAGTACTACAAAATTTGATGAAAAACTATGTAGTCTTTTTATTATTAAATTGCACCTTAAAATCTCAGCTTTCAGACTATGCATGCGTTCTATAGATTACAGAAACATGTTTTAAATCTGTTTTATAAACAGTATAAACGATCACTTATAATTAGGGACAAAAATCCGACGTTATTTATTAAGCAACCTAATAGAATAAAAAATACCCTAATCATCTATTTCCAGCTACTCAATTGACTCCAGAACACCCTCGAGAAAAATACAAATGGCAATATGGTGGAGAAATGACTTTCGACGTGTTAATAAATCTTTCTCGATCCGATATCGATCGAGGAAGACGTATTTACTGTTCCACTGTCTCCAACGAGCTCAAATGTCGAGTGAAAGATGCCGAAACACTTAGCTGCTATTTCCTAACCCCTATTATAACATTTTCAACGATTAACGATAGCTCGACGACGTGTGAATGGTCGAGAAATTTTGTACCATTAAATGATCATTTCTTTTTCGATCAAGATCCGTTCGAAATCAGATTCAATTCTCGTGGCATTGAGAATCTAGTAGTAAAAAGAACTATTACAAGATGGAAATTGGATGTAACGAAAGCTGTTGTAAGTCAATTACACGTTGGCTTTGAACTGAAAGAAGGACAATCTTCGTTTCAAACAACCGAAAATTCAAACCTTGGTCATTGCGAAGTAGATTCGAGGGTTCTTGTCTCTGGTGGATATTATGAAAACGAAAGATACGCTCATGCCAATTTTCAATTGGCTTTGTTAGATTCTAATGAATTACGTTACAGAGATATACTTAATCAAGGTGGTCAAATAATTATTGAAAAGATCAGGCATTCTAAAAAGTGTCCAAGAAGGCCTATTTATTTTTTTGGAATTCCTATAAGTCATAGGGATGACAGGGAGAGAGGAACTTTCATGGATATGGTAAAATCAATTTCTTGATTAGTAAGGATGTTTATGCAAATGCATATTTTATAGTATTTAGGATAGATTTTAAATCAATCTAATGAAATAAGAGAAGAGTTTGAGAAAAGAATTAATTTGATAAATGCATACTTTTATTCGGCTAGTAAACTATTCGGTTCGCGGGTGTTATTTAGGCGTCTACAAATTAGTGTTTATAGAACGATTATCTTACCGGTAGTCCTTTATGTCAACTTACGTTACAAGACGTGACAAGATTTAGATTATTTAGGCTATAAACATCCGCACTCTAATTGATTACGATTACATAAATCGTGTTTTTTTTTATTAGGTGTCTTCGACTACTAGAATGATCATATCCAAAAGAGGATTTTCATCGGAAACTGTTTCCGAAGGTCTACCAATCATAATGAGCGGATTAAGGAATGGACCGTCTCGTCAAAAAATTTCTGTAATTTTAAAAAATGTTGATCCTGCTAGAAACGTTCCTCCAACGATTTCGCATCCAGCTTCTACTAGTATTCATACTTATTCTAGTTTCGATCATTATACTAGACGAATGTTACGTAGAAGTATTAGATTCGAAAAATTTCTTTAAACTCTATCAAAAATGTAACAATACTAATTATTCAAAATTAAATATGCATGTAAAGCTTGAATCCATTGCTCTTGAAAAAGTAACTTTTCCAGCTTCCATAATTAATCGTATAATGCAACGAGTTAGCTTTTCCAGTTTGCCTATTAAACTTTGATTAAAATATACATATATTACATTGAAGTGTTTGTGAAAATAATTGTGTTATCAAAAATATTAAATGAATATTTCTTTTTTCTTTAATCGGTCCGCAGAAAAAAAATACTCAGATCCTGAGGAAAAATTGAAAAAAAAAAAAAATAAAAAAAAAAAAAGAGAAACTGCTACTAACTTAAATTATTATCATTATTAACAATTATTTACATTTATATTGAAATGTGCAATTTATTGAGTTTAATAAAGTCTATTTAAAATAAATAACCTGATATTTTATTAACTCATTTATTAAATTAAATATTATAATAAATCTATTTTTTAACCAAAAAAAATTAATATCAACACTTCGAATAATATAATATATGTTTTCGAGAAAAAAGTGGGGCGAATAAAAATTTTCTAAAAAATACCGGTTCGCGAACGAGAAAGTTTGGGAAACGCTGTTGTACACACTATAGGAATATTGAACGAATATTCGCATGAATGGAGAAGAAGAAGCCCGAATGGATCAGCTGATCGCGCGTAAGTAGTACGCGTAATAGTACTCGAGAAATCATAGTAGAGGGCAGGTCATTCTTGCGTAGCCAATATCGATCGAGCGCGGGAAATGTTTTCTATAACTTTTTTCTTTTAATTTTTCTATACTTTTCCAAGACCATACACTTAACATTACGAGTCTTTATTTTTTTTTTTCATTTTTAATTAAACAAAATAAAACTTATTTATTTTATCTATTTTTTTTAGATGGAGGGTAGAGGGAAAGCTTCGATTGTAATGAATATCTCGGGCTGTTTTTGATATTATTGTTAGGGAAAACTGAAGTTTTAAAATGTGATCCCATTTGATAATACAAACACTGACAATGGGGTTGAACTGAAGTTTTCTTTGAGAGTTAACGATTTAAACTTTTAGAACTAAACAGTAAACAAATCAAAGGCAGATCAAAAGAGTCCTTTCCCCTTTCACTATTTCAACTTATAATGTCAAACGCATTGGTACTTTGAACTTTGACATGGATCGGCTTGAAATCTTTATTGCCCATTAATGTTCATTAGTACTATGCGGTGGTGTGACGAACATATGAGGAGGAAAGCGGGGGGGTATATATGATCCATTTCTTAACGAATTTTATGGTATGTTTAGAATCATTATCCTGTTGAAAGTAAAAGTCCTCGTATATATCTAATTTTTCTTGCACTTTCCTTTAAATTTTGTTGTAAAATGTTCAAATATTTATATTTATCCATTGTTCCTTCTATAAATACCAAATTCTTCTTGATGCCTCCTGCTGTCATACACCCCCAGATCATAACTTATTGTGAATCACCCCTATGTTTCATTATAATACGCTATATGAGTACACAAATACGACAATACGTGTAGATGTACGTGATTTGATTGAGTCAATTGAATTTTACATCTTTATTAACATCCAAATAAAAAGGTCATCGTCGAAACAAATCGCAGAAAATGTTAATGGTGAGCAAAAATTAATATCACCAAATTAAAGATCATAATAACAGAGGAACTATAATAAAGAGTCACTAAAAATAAGTATAATTTAAGGGTAATATAAAAGAATGAGGCGAAAATGACCTCGTAAGTTGATTGATGATTGCGCAACCAGTCAAAACGGAAATGAACTTTAATGGGATAAAAAGCTATAGTAACATGGTAGGGCAGAAATGCAGATTGTGCATTACACTCTACACGGAGACTTTGAACAAGAAGGGAACCCATATTTCTTCCTCACCTTTTTCTTCTATCATGGATTTCGTGCTTATATCGTATTTTTTAGGTTAGTAGTATTTCTCTTTCTACCTCTCCCCCCATCCCCCTTCGACTCCCTCACTCTATCCATGACCTACGTCTCGATCTAACGAGACCCTAATTCCTTCAAATAATGACTGTTCTTTTATTAGTCGGTGCAATACTGACCAATTATATTTATTAGGTGTAGCAATTAATTGGGTACCGTTTTAATTATATTAGTTATATTTATTTATAAAATTAATCGTACATCTCTGTTATTCTTCGAAAAAATAGCCCTTATTATTTTATTGATAACTTTGATCCGTCTGTCAGGCAACTGTTGAATTCGTTGACGAAATAAAGATGACGATTTGGATGGAATGAATTTAATATCAAAGCTCCGAATTAATTGCTACAGCTAATATTATAAATGGTGATAAGAAATATGTAAAAATAGTGATTCAACGATCTTTTGTTAAACTCTTATTCTGTTTTAATTATTTTCAATTAAACAGGTCAAAACTTAAAGTAACGTAGTTCATTGTTAAAATAAAACCTAAAATGAAGTTTAAATAAGTACTCGGATGGTAAGAGATGGATATGTCTTCTTAAAACGATACAAATGATGACGAATCAAGTGTTATGACGTCGGTAGTGATAATCCTAACTCTTAATAAGAATCTAACCGGTCGTATATAAAAGCAGATTCTGGAGCAAGAAGAACATCAAATGTCTGTTGTCCATCCTTGCTAAGAGATGAACTTGACGATAATCCCATTCTTCTTAGGTTAGTAAAATTAATTTTTAGCAAATTAGATCATTGTAATCTTCATAGCATGATAAATCATTAATAATTATATACATGTAGCATTTTTAAATATATTTAATTAACCAACCCATGGAGAGATAAATATATTTTTAATAATATATAAATTATGTATTTTTAAATATATATTATTAATTATATAAAAAAAAATATATTAAAATA
>NW_014569638.1:177833-181178 GCF_001313835.1 Polistes canadensis | reverse complement strand
TTTTTATAATATATATATATATATATATATTTTTTATAATAAGATTATAAAAATTATTATATTATATATTATCACACATAATTACGAAAGAGTAATCTAATTGTAAGTCAAAATTAAAAAAGGAGTTTTTTAATTACTTCATATCACATTATTTTAAACTAAATTAATTCAATGTAGTTTTGACATTTATTATTTCAACGTTATATTGAATTTATGCAGTGTTCAAATGAAATTCTTTAAATATCTCGAAACAAGAGATATATGATTTACAATTAAACCACTTTCATAATTATGGGTACACATATATTTATTTCTACATGGGAATAAACAATATATAGGAAATATAAATAATTTAAATTTTTTCTCTTTTTTTTTTTTTTTTTTTTTTTTTAATTTAGCGACCCAGTTCGCCATACCGGAAATAGAAAAATGGAAGTACGGGCCGGAAATAAATTATCAATTAAACATATTGACAACCAAAACCAATGAGGGGGAAAATGATCCAGTACAAATGGATATAAATGGTGATGTAGGATGTCGGGTAAAAAACGAGGACACTCTTCTATGTCGTATTTCTAGAATGAATTATCGTATGGTTGATATGACTAACAACGTCAACGAAACCGGCGACATTTTCGTCAATCAGAATTTTGAATTAGGATACAATGAAAATGGCATGAATAGATGGAATATGAAAAATCCGATCGACATAGATCATTTGAAATTGATACAAAATTTTGCAGCTCAAATGACCATAGGTGTTAATATTCGTCAATATATGGGGGTGTCCACTTCGTTCGTAAAAAAAGAAAATTTTACTATTGGCGAATGCAATACTGCTTTTAATATTTCTTGGCAAGAAGATAATCTTTCTTCCTTGGAAGAAGAACAAAAGGAATCATCGTCTGATGAACAAGATGATGTGAAATTAACATTGATCGGCGTGCCTAAAAAATCTGGAAATATCAACCTGATTATAGAAAAATTCCGAAATCCAAAAAGATGCGTTAACAGTAATTATTATTTATCCTGGTTAACAAGAGGCAACCTGGAAAAGAAAGTGGTGAGTGTTTGCCTAAATTTAAAAAAGTTTCAATTTCAATTGTAATCATATTAATTGGAAAATATTTTGTTCAAAGATATCCTCGTTCAGTAGGATAACGGTTAAAGAAAATGAATCCTTCGAAAGTTTTACGGTAACAACGATCAAGGTAAAATTTCAAAATTCTGCAATAATTCATGAATTTGCCAAGGTCAAATTGAAGAGTATTACCGAAGCAACTGGCCCGCTTCCCACGATACCAAATTATGGAACAGATGGCGAAAACATGTTAGAAAATCACTTTACCGATTAAAAATACATCCTTTCAGATATTTCTTTTTTGACTTTAAACGCATGTTTAGTAGTTAATATTTTCGATTAAATAAATTCTTCTTCTATTGAAATAGTAGACACTTAATTAACTTTTTTTTTGGTCTTTTAAATTAATACATTATTATTAACAAAGTAAAGAATATTTAAATAGATTGAATGAAATCAATTATTTTATCGTTCCCACATAATTTTTTTTTTGCAAACGTATATCAGACACGCAACTAAAAATGAATGAAATTCTGCGACATTAGAAAAGAAGATTGGAAAATTCTTAGTAAATTCGTCTAATCATCGTTTTACTTGTTCCTCTTAACGAGTTGATTAAATTACTAGACAAGGCCGATTATTATAAATTGTAGGTAACGTGAAAGGACCTTCAAACTTGAGAACAGAGTCAAACCAATTAAGCTTTCAACTAATATTTCATTTTCTATTAAAATCATGCAAAATTAGAAAATGTCATTATATACGTATCATCATTGGGTTACGTCATTCTATCAGTAAAGATTAGGGACATTTTTCTTGTTTATTTCAATGACGAATATACAAGTTAATAATTATTATGACTTACGTTGTACACCTCATTACGGTATATTTCATAATATGCGCTATTAGAGTTTTCATGATATCTGCTCAATTCAAATGGTTATTATATTTTTTGTTTCTTTCATACATTATCGACCATAAATTCTAACCATTATATATGTTATTCAAATTGCAAATTTTTCTCTAATTTTTCATTCTTTCTTATTTTTTTTTTTTACTGTAAATTAATTAGGAATCGTTTGATTACTTTCATAGTCTAATATGTGCTATCTAAGTTGTCTTATCGATCATTCTAATCTCGATCAATTTCCTCTTGTTTATTCAATGATATTTATTATAAAATATTACGATTATTATCTTCGACAGATTCGCATTAACAAATATTTACGCATTTGATTCGCAATCAATTAGTTTTCATTTTTGATATGATTCGACGATTTAAATGCATTTTTTTCAAACAAGAATGGTCTCTCTTCTTTTTTTTACGAGATATCTACAAATGGGATATGCACATAATTATTGCACTATTCGGTTTTCCTCTTTTTCGTTTTCAAACAATCATTGAAATTTGACAATATATTTAATATTTAATAAAAATCTAATCTCGCGCGCGCACGTAGAGAGAGAGAAGTAAGATAAACGTAGTAATTGTTTTTTAAAAGAGCTTCCTTAGAAATGTCTACTAATGGAGCTCAAAGAAATTAGATACGTTTACAGATACGCGTAAAAATAGAAGATCATAGCTTTGGTGGGACAGTATTGATTCTAATCTATCAGCAGATATTTTCTAATCTTTTTTTTTCTATCCTTACTCATAAATGCTATCATACTTCTTTTCCTTTATCATTCGACATTGTATAAATCTATTTGATAGAAATCATGAAAAAGAACAAAAAAATGAAACAACAGTTCTATCATTAAACCTTTTATAATGGCACGATTTGCGATGATATTTTGTGCAGGTTGATCTCTTATCAAATTATATCATTTTAGTAGATCATAGAAAAACACGATTACAAATAATTTTATCGCTTTGTTAATACACCATATTATTAGGAAAAGTTATTTAAAAAAGAGGTTTTATTCTGAAACGGTATTGCTTCGAAGGTCTTTGTAAAATACTTCGGAGAAAAATTTTATCAAGATTTTGGAATGTTATATAATATTCCTAAAATAGCAACAATATGCATAAAAACCTTGTTCAAACATTATTTATCGATTGGTATTCCTTATACTAGAAAGATTCTTTTCTACTAACCTTTCGATTGACGTTAACATGATTGAAAAATTGTAAAACAACGTAGCTGTAAGCTATATATATATGTATAAGGACAGTCCTTTTATATTATATATTATAAATGCATATCTGTGTATAAATGATATATATACACACAAATATATATTATATATATATTATATATATA
>NW_014569638.1:158451-177818 GCF_001313835.1 Polistes canadensis | reverse complement strand
TATATATATATATATATATATATATATATATATATCTAGCAGGCCATCCATCATCAAAGCACTCAAAATGACAGCGAATTACAATTAAAAGTTGAGAGATGCGATTTAATCCTTCCTGAAATATCTTTCAATTAGTATAATTGTTTTCGTTCCTTAGCACTTCAATACACAAAAATAATTATAGATTGAAATTAGGCATAATTTAAACACATATCGTTTCGATCACAGTTTACTTTCTCTTATTCAAATGATTTGAATTTGGAAGGGTGCAAAGATGAAGGATTTAATTAAAAGATATGCTGACAAATCCAACGAATTACGGTGAGTCTCGATAAATAGGAGAATCATGTAGATCTCATTTAGTATAATAATATAATAATAATGTAGCCAAATTTAGTGAATTCTCCTGACATTATAAAAGGGGACAAGCATGCATGCATATACACGCGCGCACACGTACACTCACACACACATATACATACATACATACATAACAGGACGAACATCTATTTTCTCTTTCTCTTTCTCTCTGTGTGTCCTGCCAACTCGTTCACTTCCAAACTTGATCCTTATGAATCGTGAAAAAGAAGCTATCCTATTCTATGTATATACAATTATTATTATTATTAATATTATTAATATTATTATTACGTTGTTGGAAGAGACACAACAGGATACTTATAAATTTAATGTCCTATCAAAAGTTCTCGCGTAGGAAAGTAACGGCACGACGGTAAAAATATGGCTCGACATTATTGACTGTTATTCAGGTTATTTTGCTGCTTTACAGAATCCATATTGGGAACGTAGTCCATTGCCATTAAACAGGCAAACACGGTCATCACCATCTTCGGTTTAACCTCGGTTATATCTTCTGGTAACGCGTAGACACGAGCACCACATTTCCGTGCCAAGGATATAGCATATTTGGCGTTGTCAAGGTTTTCCTACAATTTCAATTATTTCATTAGTACAATTTGTTGAACTCTTTGAAAAAAAAGAAAACAATTTTATACTCGTAGTGTATTGTTCTAATGATTTTAAATGACTCACTTCCTCAGTACCACCCTCTTTAACGAGGTCGTAATTAACACAGCCGGGTTTGATAGCATCGATCAAATCTATCACAACTTTTCCATCCGATATCGCATAATCCTGAAAACTTTTGATACTACTATTCTTTCCTGCCCCTTGCAATTTCGTATTAACCCATTGTACGATTTCTTTTTCGACCAAAGTACTACCCTGTGTACCGGTCAACGACGTTAGAATAGAAAGGGTGTAAGACCTCATCAATTGCCAGATAAGTGCCAAGGTTAAGGTCGCATTACCATCATTTATATCTTGTCCCGCTATACCGACCAACGAAAAGTTCATTTGCTTTCCAAGTTCAACAACATAATTGCAGTTTTCTAATTTTTCCATAAATTTCCTCAACTTGGTAAACTTTTTATGAACTTTAGGCCAATTAACTGTACCAGGTTTGATGATATCATACAATTGGAAAATTACTAATCCATCAGCAAGATCAGAGTAAAGCCAATTGACGTGAGGTACCACGCCCATCGAATTCATCCAATTCCTATAAGTTTTTTCTTCTCGCGTTTCCTCCAATGACTCTAATCCTTCGATGTTGTTCTCGGGTTTATCCAGACCGGGGTAATTGTTGAACATATTTGCAACAAATGCCAGATTTAGTTTATAAATACCATTGACAACGTCGTTTGGTGTAACGAAACTACGGCAGCCTAATTTAGCAGCCTGTTGAAGCATAATTTCAGCTCGGGACAAATGATTTGGTTCCATCAAAGCTTCAACGGTAACACCGGCAGTATGAGGTGCAATTTGTTTGATTAAATAAGTATAAATTTCCGAATCCGTAATATCAGATTGAAAGTTGTTGCATCTTCTAGCAATACCAGCATTTTCCAAATGATGATTAACCCATCTCAATAGTATAGCCTCCGGAGAAAGTTTCAAAAGATCCTCTATACGTTCGCCATCTTGTAACAAGGTCGCCAAACCAGGACAATTCTCTAAAGTAATTTGATTGAAGAGACCGATTCTAATAATCTGCCATAAGAGACCCAACACCAAATGCGGGGATCCTTTGGTGAGATCATGAGCATCGATATTGACGATATTGCAACCGATAGATTGAGCCGATGATAAGGCCAGCGTCAAGTTTTCATGTTTCTTATACAAAGTCAGATTCTTCTTATTGATCGTTCTTTCGTCTATGGTGTCAGGACAGGAATGATTAATGATTTTACTGTAACAATTCCAATCAAATATTATCTGTTAAATCAAAACGATACAATCAATACTAATCTTATTTTAAATGGATTAATCAAAGTACCAACCAAAGGAGTATACCGTCTTTGACCTTGTCATAAAGTGTCTTGCCCTCAGGATCGATAGGTAACAAATGTTTCAAATCAGGATCATGAGCTAGATTAGTATTAATCCAATCGCTGAAAGCAAGTTGTTCCTCGAGTCTAACGGAATGAGTAGTACCAACACTTGATGCTTCTGAAATTCCTCCTAACGTTTCAAGATTTTCCTTTTTCGAAACGACGTGCTTAAAAGTGGATCCAAGTTCGTTGGCCTTAAGTTCTTTACAAAGTTTCTCAAACTCGTCGAAGGACAGCCGGCCCTTATGTTGTAGTCTCTGTTTGTCGTCATACTCTTCGATCATTTGTCGTACTTTGTAACCCGGCATTTTAAATCCGCAAACGTCCAAGGCATTTCGTAACTCGGTCAAATCAATGAATCCGTCACCGTTTGCATCGATCTGAAAAAATATAACAAAATCAATTAAATACGTGTTCTAAATACCGTGTTATTAACACATTACGATTAGGACGGGATATTTTAAGATTTTCGATTATGTTACATCACTTTACAAAAATAGTTATAACTTTTAAAATATTAAATACTTCTCTTATTTTTTTTCATGAGATTTGAATCGAAGACATTTTATATAATAATTATTTTACAATTAAATAATGAGACATGTTGAATTCGTGTGAAACAGATTTTATTTAAATAATTATATAAATATATTTTACGAGATTGGATTTTTTACTTTAATTTTTGTACAATCTTAAACAATTCAATAAGCCTATTGAATCCTACCAATGTACGTTGTAACACATATTTATAGGTCGCCGGTATTTTACGAGCAGTCAAGAAAAAGAACTATATTTTTGTCTCTGAACGGTAATTTATCAATAATTCAATCGTTATAGTGATATCGTAATTATTTATAATAGTTGTAATAAAGTAATAAGAATATTGTACGTATGTTTTTTTTATTTGTTTCTGCTTGCAGATATCTAAATGCATATAAATATGAGTCTCTGTTAGAAGAGTGCTGATCGGGGTTAATCGACCCTGCATGTTCCTACGTAAGCATTCCTCGGAAACAACGTTGGCACTGTCGTTGATCAACGAATGCTTTTCATCCTTTCAAACTCTAATTGTGACAGAAATAATATCAAATTGCATACTTACTAAATTAAATAAACGATTAAAATCACTGAAATATTCTTCCACGATGTCCCATCTACTTAATTTTAATATTTCCATTTTTTTTTTATTTTAAATTAAATAAAATACAAACAATTAGAAAAAAAATGTTCAAACAAACAAATAAATAATGTACAAACGCGAAAAAAGCTTCTCGAAGCAGCTTCTTCGACTGACGTTTAAACGAGAACTATAAACTTCGTGAGATTTCATGATACGTTTAACCTGTTATCGAATCTTATCGTTAAACATACCTGATAATAATGAAGAAGAAAGAAAGAAAAAGTAAAAGAAAATTAAAAAAAACAAAAGAACAAAATAATAGTAAGAAACGTGTCGTAGAATTTATTACGAAGAACACTAGTTCTTGATATAATAAATAGATATGTATATATATATATATATATATATATATATATATATATATATATATATACATATAACATAACTAAGCATTTATCTATCTTCTTTTAGGTATTATAGATTGACTGATAGATCATAAAATTTTGATCTATATGAATCATCTGTGGGAAAGGCGGAACTCTCTTGACTCTATCCCACGGAAGTAGGTTTAACCACATTGCATATACATAATCAAACATTTTGTTTGTTTACTTTTGCGATCGTGCACGTTGTTTCACCACAAAGTTAAATCTCCAATAGCAACATGGATCTTTTAGGGCTAGTGTTACATTTAAATAACTATGTTTATCTTCAATTTTAATTAACAAAAAAAAAACTAATTCACAATATTCTAGAGACTCTAAAGAGTACTCGCGAATTCTGTCAAATTTTTTAAATAACATAACGTTGAGAAAAAATAAGCCCAGGAAAAGCAACGTTATTTAAAATCTATTTTGCCGACGGAGGATTAAAAACATAATATTTTCTTTTCTTTATCTCCCTGATAAAAATATAAAATGACGTTCAGTTGATTCACAGCTGATTGTTTTGGACCCGTATTTTAATTTGTATTAACAACTTTCTCTCTCTTTCTTTTTCTAAATAATCAATATACCTAATCATATACCTATATATGAGAGATAACAGTTCCGGTAATAATCATTGATGGTGGTGTTACATAAACGTTTTTTGCGATAAGGTTAATACACCGAGATGCGTCATCGGTTAGAATCTGGTAATGAAATATATGCTGATAGATTATCGCGAATTCATAGTTAAACGATGATACTAGTTCCAGATCAGATTAAATCTTTTACATTTTCATAATCCTAGAAATAAATCTGGCTATCAGAAAATCGTTGAACGATCGACTATCAAAAGTACATTAAATTAAATAAAATTCTTTGTAGATCAGGGATAGTCAACTTGGCCCTTATCGCCTATAAGTGGGCAATTTAAATTTTCATGGTAGACGGTAAGGGATTTTGTTCGATAGAGAAAGGGGATCGCAAAGGAAAGTTTAATACACTTTATAGTTTTTATATTTAATTTTCTTTTGCCTGTATTTTAAAAACAGTTTCTGCATTCGTAGGCGTTGTATCGATCGAGATACAGAAATGCAATATCAAATTAAATTTTCTAAGTATCATTAACATACGCTAAAAGTATAAATAAAAAGATACATTACCTATTTTTGTTAATATTCTATCAACGTTGGATTACTAGTTCCCCATAACAGTTAACTAAAGTCGAGCAACGTGAGTACGGTTAGTAAAATAAATGAACGATCCGTTAGGAAAAACAAAAACCGTATGTTGTTATCTCTAAAGAAGCGTTAAAAAGACACGAGCCCTCTTTGGTAATATTGGCAGTGGCGGATCAAATCAAACGGGAGCTCCGAGTGGTACAAATTTAAAAAAACAAAACTCTCACAAGATTCTTAAAAAAAAAGAAAAGTAATGAAAATTTGTAAACCCTAACAAATTAACTAAATTTATTCTAAAAAAACGTCATTTTCTCGAACCTTAATGAAAAATAATTGTAAGACCCTATGCGGCCGCTGTTAGTTCATTTACCGTTTAATCCGCCACCTTATTCGTATTGAATAGGTGCACAAAAACACCAACAAAGTGTTCGTAGAAAAGTTATTTGAACCCATAAAGAGGGAAAGTAAGAAGACACAACTGCACTTATTTTTACTAGACCTCAACTGAAAAATTATGAATACTTTGGAAATTGGATTAAATTAAATTACTGAGGAATTGGTGGATAGGAAGAAAATGTGACTATCAAAAAATAACTACAAAAGTATCTTTGGTAGGTATAGAGAAAAAAAAAAGATTGATTACCCCTGAACTGTAGATGGTCGTTGATAACCATGAAAGGTATATTTGCACAATAAATCTAATTTTCAACGTGTACTACCATAGAAAGAAATTGCGCAAATAGTTAGCGGAGACTGAACGCGTGAGAGGAAGGGAACGTTCTCTCTCTCGGGGTCATTCTCTTTCTCTCTTTTTCTTACTGCAATACTTTTATCCAGAAAACTGGTTCCACTGGCATCGCATTGCTGCTGTCCCTCAGTCCCCAGTATCCACCCGTACAAATACCGATAGAATTACCTTAGAAAGAAAGAAAGAAATAAATAAATAAAGAAAAGAGAAGAAAGAACCTAAACTCAGTTGATTCACTTTAATAAACAATCTTCCTTAATATGGTCTTGTATTTTTCGATTACGTAGATAAATTTAAAAACGAGATAACAGGTGGCCCACTGACTCATTACATTTCAATACCCCTGATAATATTTAATATATAAGTATAATATCGAATGATATATCTTTTCGTTTCGCGTTGTTATTTTTGGTTTCTTTAGCTATTTTCTTGTATTTTTTGTTTTGTAATTATTTGAACGATCAACGATCACCTTTGAAAAATATCGAAAGGAATGTCGATCGTTGCGATTAGTCATTCGACTAGTATGACTGGTATTTCAAACTTGCGTCGTCGATTATAAGGAACCTTCAAAAGTTAGCATGTTCTAACCGAAGACACTATACCGCGCTAACGGATATAATTGCGTTATCTTATCTGCTGTCCTAAGATAATGAAAAGAACGATTAACGTTCTTTAAAATGCAAACTTCAATGCTAATTTTTCTTTAACCATTTCCTTCCCCTTACTCTCCTTCTTTTTTTTCTATACAATATGCAATAATAGATATCATTAAAAAACGAATTAGATTATTAATCACCTTTTTTTCTATTAATTTCATATGCATATATCGATTAGAATATGAATTAGAGTATAATTTTTTTTTAATTTTCTATTAAAAGAAAAAAAGAAAAAAAAAAGAAGAAAAAGAAGATTTATTAGCTAAACCTAATTAATAACAACGAATAAATGCGAATAAATGTATCGATGTGGGACGAATCGAATATTTATCATCAATGTAATACTATTCTTGACCTCGAAAGTGGCCTTGAACGCGATACTTTTCGTTAACGTCATCATCTCGGTGATAAGTGCGTGCAAGAAAGAGAGAAAGACGATTCCGCTCACACCCACACTCGTAACGTCCTCGGCAAACAATTTATGAAGGTTAACTTTCCATATATACATACATACATACATATAAGAGACTCGTATGATGCTTTAGAATTGACAATAATTGAAATGCTTCCTAAGAATGATTTTCTGTTTGGGAAACTTTCTATAAATATATAACAACATCCTCATTTATATCTTTGATATAATTTGCATTGTACTAATAAAATACTATAATTTACTATTATAGTATATTTGACGGTTTACATTTTATCAAGTAGCATCATCCCAACTGATCTTCCCAACAGAGAAGGCTTTCGTTTTGGAGTGTCCGCACTGTTACGAGTCAATTAATTAGCACGTTATTTGAGACGAGGTTAATGAAAGAGATAAATTTCTGTCGGGTTGAAATCGAGAGTGAAACACTTTGCAAGTAATTTCACACTTCAAACATATGGATACGTGTTTCATAGATATTTTCTATTTGTGTGTGTGTATTTTATATCAAGAATATCCAAATGTAGAAATATATAAATATATAAGAGTCATTCTCCACACCATGTGTCGGCCACTTTTTTAAGTGACCCCTTTCGATTAAGCTAAAAATTGAATAGATATGTTATTGAACTCGACAGAAGTCGTATTCGTGATTTCTTTTTCTTGTTTTCCTTTTTTCTTCGATGTTTTTGAAAGAATTCTAAAAAATAAAAATAAAAATAAAAAATAAAACTCGAATAAATTTGTAAATTGTTGAATTTGGTCCGAGCGTGTTAATTTTATTTGTAATTTCGAAAATATTTGTTTGTCAAGATCATTTAAAAAAAAAAAAACAATTTGAAAAGAAAGAAATGACTCGATTTTCAACAAAGTTATGAACATTGACAAAAAATAAAAAAAAAAAATTAAGAGATCTTAAATTTCGAAAAAAATTCATATTTCAAAAAAGAGAGTGGTTCAAACAAAATCTAAAAAATAAAAAAAGGAAGAAAACCACGAATACGACTTTTGTCGGGCTCAATAATAATATATTATAAAAATTTGTTAGCTAAATCGAAAGTAGTCAGCTAAAAAGATAACCGCGACTTGGTTTACAATGACCCATAAATATATAAATATATTAATAATTGCTAGTTTAATAGTATATATAGGAGTGCTTAGGTAAGTTATTCATTGAGAATAAATGGTTTAAAAGGCGCCTAAAGCTTATCTCAACTGGCTTTTAGAAAAAGACTCGTGTCACTGAGATTCAAGGAGCGTTAAATTACTCGCTCGGTTAATGCGTGCTCGTGCCCCCGTGAAAAGTCTTGTTTTTTCTTTTTTTCTTCTTAATTTTTTTTCTTCACGAAAGATCATAATTCTTGTTCTATGTACTACTAGCATGATATCTTGCGCAATTTTCTGCCATTCGGTTCTAACTCTTTACCAGTCACGTCTTTTTGTTAACCCTTTCTGTTTAACCTCATTTCTTTTTTTTTTTCTATCTTCTATGCAACTCAAATCTTTGTTCTTAAATAGACGCGTTCTAAAACGAAAGGAATTATTAGTAAAAAAAAGAAACTGAATGAAAGAAAAGTATGGCTTCGTTGGGATTGCATTTTGTTTGAGTCATTCGAGTATAATAAGTGTTACACTCTGCTTTGTTTACTCTTAACCCTTTGTATTCTATAATTTTCTTTTTCTATCTATTAACACTTACTTAATTAATTTACGAAATAAATCAAACAAAGGACGTTTCATTAAAATTTTGTATTGCAATAATACAAAATGTGTAACAAATATTTTGTTCATTTATATATTTTTATTAGTATAGTAATAAGTAAATAATATATATATATAGTATAGATATACACATGAATTATGTGACTAACTACCTGTAAATATCACAACTCTTACACTTTGAATGTGTACGTATTTGTACTTGGTTCAAACATAATTTGAAAAAAAGAAAAAAAACACGAATACGGCTTTTGTCGGGCTTAATAATAACATATAAAAATTTGTTAGTTGAATCGACATGAATCAGCTAAAAAGATAACGGCGATTTGGTCTACAATGACCCATAAATATATGGACCGTTTAGTTTGAAAGTGGTGTAAGTCCATTTTTGAAAAAAATGAGTTATCACGTAATTCATGTTTAATTTAATGTAAATTTTTGATGTATAATTAGTCCGTGTTTAATTTCTTAAAAAATTTCCATGTTTTGTACAATTTAAAATTGGTCGGTAAATGAAATTGCATAATCATTGATTATGAAAGTAGTGTAAATCCAATTTCCATAGAAAAAAAGAAAAAAATAATATAAAAAAGAATTTCCTGTATACACCATAGGAATATTATGATATTATAAAACAGTGTAAACAACATAATAAATTTATTTTACATGAAATGAAACGAGAGAATTTCGTTTCAACGAAGAACCCAAAGAACGCAATCCAAAAACAGATAAGAAAAAACACTAATGGAGAACATTAAAATTTTAAATACTACTTCTATTTTATATCATGTCATTATTTGTAAACAAAATTGGATTAATATGAAGTATATTTTAAGTGATATTTGATTTTTCAAAATTGAAATTAAACGATTTTTACAATTGTCTAATTTTGAAAGTGGTGCAAAGACCATTTGCAGCCTGTAAGTATACATCAGTTTAGTAAAATACGCCTAAAAAAAATTTATACAATCAAATTACATATTGATAAAACAGTAGAAACATTGCCAGACTTCAAATAATTTGCTTAAATTTTTTAATTAACAGATATGTTACCCTTTAATTTTCTCGAAAGAGAAAATGAACTTACACCACTTTCAAAATGAACGGTCCATATAAATATATTAATTGCTTATAGTATATTACGTATATTTTTATTTACTATGCACTATAAATATTATAATAATAATGTCTATTATATAAATAAAATGTCCTATAATAATAATAATAACAACAACAATGTAAAATTGTGTAAAAAAGCGAAATATGACAGATTTAGTCTTTTTTTTATTCATTACAAAAAATATTGGAAAAAAAAATTACATTTAAATATTTTAAATTACTTTAAAAATAGCATTCTATAATATCAAGTCACGCTCGACATAAAAGTGGTAAGGGTTAAATATTAACATGCTCCCTTTTAGAATTGGTGTATAATATAAGTGTCATATAAAATGTAAAAAATTTGTAAATATCCTTCCTTGGCGCACAGACATATACACACACATAGAGAGAGAGAGAGAGAGAGAGAGAGAGAGAGAGAGAGAGAGAAAGAGTGAGAGAGACTCATTCTCCCGATAATTATGTCGTTGTAAAGAACGAGCATGGTTATAGTTACGTGCTAGAAATAAACAATAGGAAATAATTGCGTGATAATTTTCCATAGAATTTAATGCTTGAAAAAAACTTATACGAGAAAGAAAAAAGTGTTAAGAATTCAAGATTAAAATAGTATTACATTATTTAATCGAAATTTAAATTTCGTACGTGATTTTAACCACCAACTTCCCCTGGTTAGAACTCTTCTAAAATTCTAATAATTATCACGAGGAAATATGGTTTGTCGAATCGTCGTAAACGTAAACGAGGGAATTCCTATGAGATACGTAGTATCTCGTATGTTCTCTATTTTTGTTCTATTCAATTTATTATTCATTTCCTTGGCGCATGATAAAACTTTTCCAGGAAGATAAAAGTCAAAAATTATCATACCTATTCTATTCTACTTTTAAATAGACAGGAAATTATTCAGCGCGACATTAAATTTATCTATAAATATATAAAACATCTTTGAATGCAGATAAATTCTATAATCAGGACTTTCCAATGAAACTCTGTCAACTTTTATAAGTATAATTATATTTTATAAATAATAAATTATACACCAAATATTATTATACATAATAGATTTATAATTGTTTTTTTATAGAATAGAAAATTTAAAAAGTCCAGAAGTAACTGTTACATCAGAACCAATTGAACATTATAACAATTTCATTCAAACCTTTTACTTAAATAATTTTGAAAAAATAATTAAATATGCGTTAAGCATGAAATTTAATATATTAAAAAATATGATCCAAGAACATAACTAGCATGTATCAAAATAATCTAATGTAAGGGACAAGAGTAATGAATGTGTAACTCGAGGCAAAATTATCAAGCATGATACCATAAGAAGACGTATCCGTTCTGACTCATCAATCTCGAGATACCTTATATATTTCTACAGGAGATCCATCGAGAGAGGATTCTCAGTACTTAAATCCATTTGTTGCTCTCGTTGAAATTCTACTTGGTCAAAGATTTCAAAGAAGAAGAAGAAAAAGGAAAAGAAAGATTCAATGGTCTCGGTAGGCTGGTTTCGTAGAACAAAATTATCGGTTGGCCAGTTTGTGTGTGATAAATGCATTTCCTGTTGCCATTCTGATTACAAAATCAACCAAAATTTCTTGAATAATTTTTCAAATCAATTACTTTTAGTCAATTATTAAACAAGTCTAATTAAATGTTTTAACGAGTCTCAAAAGTATTAATTGATTTTTTTAAATCATCCAGGAACTTTAGGTCTCACTATGTAAGATATTCTCAATTAAGAAAAATAAAAAAAACAAAAAAAAATCAATTAAAGCATACACGTATATAAGAACGTAGATAGGAAGAATTAATTACAAGTACAGGAACGTAATAAGAATTTCAAGCGTGGGAAGCAGCAACAAACCGACAAAGCGTAGTACAGTGTATGTGCATACGTACTTGCATTAGCCTAAGTCTTAATCATAAAGCTATATATCTGCTTATATAGTATACGTGAGAATGAGATAAAGGAAAGTAGGTATTGTCGGTCTGAGAAAGAGACTGAACTTCCTTCTATAAAAATTTGTTCGAAATACATTAACACGAGGAAGTTAAAGAAAAAATTTAAAATAGAGTAATAATCGAAACCTGTGATCGAGTGGAACAAAAAATATCTACATTATTATGTAGATAAAGAGAAAATTTGCGCAAGCATATTATTTTTCGTGGTCGATCACGTACTCAATTTACTATTCCAGTAACGTACCTACAATTGCATAATAAATGTGTCACAACACGTTCGCGCAATGGAGAACAGTATCGTTATTACGGTATCGCTTTCCTTTTTTTATTTTCTTTTTTAGAAAGCTTCTACAAAGATTATTCTACAAAAATTTGTGTCTTTTTGGTTTTTGTTTTAAATATCTTTATAAATAATATAATAAAAATAAAAAATAATAATATAATGATGATAGTAATGCTTCCTTTTTTTTTTATTTTACTATCTGAAATAAATCATTCCATAATATTATTTTAAAATACTACCGGCCATAAAACGATCCTTTTCTATTATGAAAAACGTTTCTTATTATTAGCTGTATTAATTTCACGCTCGTAAAGCTATGAAAACAGTTCTGTTCGATATCTCACGGTGAATTAAGAACAAACTGCTTGTAACGTAAAACCTTTTCCTCGGGGAGGAATAATAAATAAAATATATAAACTTCCTATGTTTGCAACTCAAAAATGCAATCATGGATGAAATATTAGATCAAAATATATATCCAATAATATTTAAAAAAAAAAAAAAAAAATAACATTTAACGTATGTTTCCTACCTTATTTTGTTAGATGAAAATTTCATCGAGGATAATCTTTTAAGGGATTATGGTTAAACATAGCACACAACAAAAGTGCATAAATACTCTCGTGCCCCCAACTTCGAGATTAACAACCGACCAACGGTACGATTTCGAAGAAAGAAAAGAATGGCACGTGCCAACGCAAAGTTCGAACGCTTAGGGGGTCCCATAGCACGTTTTAAAGAGTCCAACAAAAATAACTTCACCCTACTCAAAGCGTATAAAAGAAAATCTAAAACTGAAGTTATACTAACGTCGAGTATATATAATCCTTGTTGTTTTCTGTTCTTTTACTAAGAGATTCGCATGAACGAACATTATAACGATGAGTTAGTAGTAAGTACCCATGAGAAGAAACAGAGAAAAGGATCATTCCTGTACCATAGTGTTTACACGAAATAATTTCCCTTTAAGAGTTAACTTATGCTAGGAATATTTTTCATACCGACTTGTTTAAAAGTTCATAAATCATTTTAAAGATCAATTACTCCTTATCGAGATTTTTTAGGCATCTGCATAATAGTAGTAAATAGAAAAATATATTTAAAAAATAAACAAAAAGCAAAGGTAATTGCTTTGAAAAATTCACATTAAAACTTGTGATCAACCCTGTAGCATAAAAGATTTTTATTATTACGTCCCAAGTCTAACATTTGACGGATGTCGGAAGGGGTTGCGTTCACACCGGTAACACGATCAATAAGATAATTGAGAAGACTTTCTCGACAATGCCGGCGGAAGGGAGTAATTTCGTCATCTCCCTTCTAAGTACATACTCTTGCGCAAGGTCATTGTTTTAGATGGGATTCTCGGATCGTAAACTAAAGTATCATTGAGTAAAAACTATCTTCATTGTTAAATTTACCTCTTATATTGGACAACGAAAGCGAATAAAATAACAAATTTAATTTTTAACTACGATTAAAAAAACATTAAAACTTTTATCGTATTGAATAATAATTATTATAGAAAAATAATACATTAATACTCGTTCGTAATGAAACTAAACCCGAGTAAAATTATTGAAGCTAAAAGCACAAAAGTCAAACCATATCAATGATAAAATCAGAAATAATTTTCTCTCTTTATGCAGATTATAAATACCTAATTAAACACGTACAGGCACCCACGCATACACACTAGTAAAATATCGTTCATATATATTACATAGAACAAACAATAGGAACACTTAATCGAGAAAACAGCACGTAGCTCGAACAAACGAAGTACTTTAGCTCTAATTAAAACGATTGCATTATATTTTATCGAACGTATTTAATAAACAAAGAAAGAAAAAAAAAAAAAAAGAAAGAGAAAAGAAATGATTGATCGATCGATCAAATATTCGTGATCGGTGATCTAGAACGAAAATATATATAACGATATATATGCGACGTTAAAAGTAAAAATAAATTACAAACTGCGAAAGATCTTTAAACGTAACATCAAACATGCCTCATACAGGTGCGTAAATAAAACGATATTTTATATTCGAATATTTTGTTATTAAATAGACTCATCCTGATGTAAATCAAATTTGTCTCAATACATTTAAAAATAATATTATTTCAAAATAGATGATCGATAGATCGAATCATCGTTGCATATTCGATTGGACATAATAAACTTCGTTGGTATCGACTACTGCATAATTCTACTACAAGAATCAAGCTTCATATGTATATACGCATATAGAAAGGAAACGTTTGAAATTGTCCACTCACTCTCCCTGTATCGGCAATTCCAAGGATACGAATATAAGATATGGTTTAACGAAAAGGCACTTACATATTGTATCGCATTCGCGATATATTCTTAACTGCAAACGTATGCTACTAACACGGTATCGAATTACTTATCGTCCTTCCTTCGAGAATCAAATGCATGTGCATAGTCGTAAATAAATATTAGATTCGAAATTTCTTATGAATTTAAATTAAACATAACTCGCTATAACATAATTTAAAATAGTAATGATTACAATAATCTATAAATGAAAATGTTAAATAAAAAATTAATATATTAACGAGATAATAATTAAAAGAAAGAAAAAAAAAGAATAACAAATAGATTATGCAGGGCGCACAGTGATTACATTTGATTAAAAATTTCAAACGAAAGTATGTAAGATAGAAAAAAAAAAGAGAGAGAAGACATTGGGGCGGGTGTGACACCTAACGTGGTACTTCCACGAGGGTGGGTTTTCATAAGAACACGCTGATAAAACCGGCGATCGATAAAACACCGCCGAGCCACGCCGTTTTATCCCGTCGACTTTGTATATTAATGTAACTGTGTAAATACCTTATCCTGTGTTGAAAATATGCAAAAATAAAAATTGTAACATAGGATAAAGTAAAAGGAAGGAAACAAAGAGACAAGTAAATGGTTAGATGAATGACTTACAGCTTGAAATTGTTCAAGGAGTTCCTGTCGGTCGTCGATCGCGGTGGCCATGTTGCCCGAATATATGTATAATCCTTCCGCCTTTCCTTTCTCTTCTCTATTAGCTCGATATATGTATCCCTCCTCTTTCCTTCCACTTTCTCCCTTCTACCTTTTTCTATAATATATCTGTTCGTCGTGTCTGACAATAGTAACGAGAATGACACGACTATGTATCCTTTCACGTTAATAATTATACGAAGGATCTAACTAACGCCTTTAATTTAGATACAACACATATGATTTTATATAATATATATATATATATATATATATATATACGTATATATCGAAATATAAACAAAAGGACCTTGAAACTAATCCTACCGGAACGGAGTCGCGACGAAGACTGAGAATGCCGCTGCCGCTGCCGTTGCGATGACCGGCGCGCGCCACTCATCCGAACTCCCTCGAAATTTACCGAATACTTCCGAAGTTCCTCCCTAATGCCTCCCAGGGCCATTTTTCACATATCAAATAACCGTCAGAAAAATTCTATTCCAACTTGTGCCAGACGTTTCCTCTATCACCTTCCAAACTTTTTGTTACTATCTCTAAATGCTAACCGTTCCTGACAAAGTCCCAAAAAATCTACCAATCTTTTTACTTTTTAGTTCTTTTTCACTTCGTTCCCTATACTTCGTTTAAATTTCCCGCCTAAATAGAAAAAATTTTTATTTGAAAATCGGAACGTTTCTACGATTGTTTATACAGAACTTCTTGTTGGGTTGATTTGAAATAGGGAAAAAAGAGATGTCAGAATCGTTGAGAAGAAAGAAAGGAATGTCTTTATAAACGTGTCATACGTTTTTTTACAGTTTTTTTCTTTGACTCACGATCAAGCGAAGTTATTTGTTACAAATCCGCCATAAAGTGGGTCAACGACCTCCCAAAATGAAAGACTTGACTGAAAGATTTCTACTATTATTCTTTTTCATTTTAAAATATGGATTTTTTCGGTAAGTATTAAAGATAAAATGTTTGTACGATGAAAAAACATTCGACCAATATGACAAAGAAATGTGTTAATCGATTAGTTATAAATGCAAATTGCATTGTAAAACAACGATTGCGACTCATTGCGAACGATAATTCGAAGATCTCGCTTCAAACGAAATCCCCACAAAGATGATTCATTTTTCTATTACGAAGCAACGACAAATGTCGTACATAAATCCATGTGTATATATATATATATATATATATATATGCATTCGTGTACTAGCTACATATGTAAATCAGAAAAAATCCGAAGCTGACTCAGTCGAGAGATTCAATTCCTATTCATTTACACTCTGATATGCGTCACTCAATTTATATCGTTAAATGAAAATGATTTACGCATCAAAACTCATTTCTAATGCTTTGTTTTTCATAAATTGACAATTTTCTCTCTCTATATATATATCGTAGAAATAATATCATTTCACAGAATTTGAGAAGTGAGTTTTATAAAAATTCCATGTCGCAATCTTCAAGGGTCGTTGACCCCTGCTTCAATAATTTACATTAAAACTGGATTCTACCACGTTGTTTTACACGTTTGTAATTTTGTGTTGATGCGTTCAAAATTCAAAAAGTGTTATATACTTATATATACATATATTAGTATCATAAAGATTATAGTATCTTATTTATATTATCTCAAAGTCTTACGTTTTTTTTTTTCGGAAATTCCACTTGCATCTTCGGGGGTCATTGATCTTCCTTCAAAATTTTTGTGTGATGTTTCATTTCTTCCAAAAAGAAAAAAAATACATTTTTTTTAAATTCCATTTCAAATTCCATGCACAATTTTCAATATTTTTATGAATTATTTTTCTTTTAAATTATTGTCTATTAATGCCATTGAATTAAACAATTAATGATAAAAAAATACGATATTATTGGTAGTAATAAATAAAACGATTATTGACTATAACAATTTTCTCTTTCTCTCTCTTTCTGAATAATATTTAAATATTTATTTTCAATCTCACTATCGCAATATTTCTATGAGGAAACATGAAAGTAATAGAAATGTGTATTCTTTGGTACGAACGTGCACACATTTACTTTAATGCATTTCTTCATACATATATGTTTATGTTTTTTCCTTTTCTAAATTAATATTCTTCTTCATTTTTCGTCAGAAAAATCAATGCGATATAATACTTAATAAATAAATGATATCTTTAAACGACCTACCTAACAATTAACTTACAATTATTTATCGTCTCATAAATATGTATGTATTAATTTATTAGTAGTCGTGTCTACGATTAGTCCATGCTTTATGGGAAATTTTCTGAGAGGGAAATCATGACTAATGCAAATAATAATACTTCTAATAACAGTTAATAGTAACAAGAATGATTTTCAACTAAAAAGATATCCCTAATAATAAGAATGTTATAAAGAATTATAATTAAAAGAAAAAAAAATAAATAATTTTAATTAATAATATCTTTTCTATCAATCGTCTAAGATCCCTAAACTTTCGAGTTAGAATAAAAATCGGTTTTGTGCGCGTGTCGACAAAATTCGACTTCGATTGAATCATTAGATCATTTCTACTAACATTTTCGAAAAGGCACAGACACTTGCCTCGTTTATATACACAAAAACCAAAAAATAAAAAATACAATTAAAATATGTATAATACACTTAATTTTTAACGTGTGTTAATACGAAATTTTTCATAGATCACCAAATGTAATTTAAAATTTTAAACACCGATTTCATTCATAATAATATAAATCGCTATAGTTAGAAATCCACAGTGCTTCAAATCCAACATTATTTCCCACGATGATCTATGTAGATTTATACAAATAGATCATCGTTTAGGCTAAATCTCTCGTATCTGTACAAAAATATATATGTACGCAAATGTTTTGAGTATTACTCTTCTTCATTTTCCTTTTTATTTTATTTATTTGTATTCATTATTTCACAGCCTGTTTTAAATGAATCGTAGCATACGTTGATCGTAGACGACGAACGAAGATCTATATATCTATCTATCTATTTCTCTCTCTCTCTCTCTTTCTCTTTTATATATATTTCACTGAAAAATTGTATCGAACATAAATTATATCTTTTATATAATTATATCTTTTCTATATCATTCGTATAACGTCGTCAACGATTTACTTATGCTTCATATGTAGATATTTAAAACACACTGTGTTTAGCGCCGCTATACTAATCGACTAACAATAATAATAGTAATAATAATAATATTAATCATAATAATAATAAATGACACTCTTAAGAGTTAAGTCCATGTGAAAACTGAAATTTAAAATCTATTTTCTATTTCTTCCATTGTATATATAGTAGTTGTAGTGTAGTAATTGTAGTTGTAATAATTCCAGTTGTTATAGTTGCAGTTTTAGTTGATACCTTTTGTTCATTTCCTTAACAATTACGTCATTGTACAAAGTTTTATGCGTCGATTCGCATCGGACGCATTTACGCGAGTACTTACAATCTAAGATAAAAGTATTTCTCTCTAGTTTTTATTTTATATAATATATATTTTCATTTTTTTTTATTTCTTTTCTTTTTTTTTTCTTCTTTTATTTATACATTGTAAACTGCATTCCGTTTACGAGTATAACCAGACTATAAGAAAATGATTAGAAAACAAGAATTACTTTTTAAACATACACGTATGAACGATCGAAGAATCATTTCTCACATTAAAGTAAATAAATGTTTTTTTATTAATATTAATAATTAAAAGAAAAAGAAAAATATAAAGAATAGTTATCCTATAATAATTCATAAAGTCCAGACAGAAAAATTCATATACATTAATAATTAACATTATAAGTCTAAATTCGTATCTTCAGATGTTTCAAAACTTATTTTTTAGCAAAATAAAAAAACATACATAACAATAATAGTAATAATAATAGTTAACTAAGTAACCAAATATCGTAATTAAGTATCTAAGAAAAATAAATAAGACGTCGCGTAATATAAGTTGAAAAATTCACAAGAAATAAAATTTTACAAAAAAAGATTAAAGAAAATAATAAAAAACAGAAAAAAAAGAACTAAGTAACTAAGGGTTACGGGGTTTGGAAGGATGTTGGTTGGGACTGTAAGAGAGGTAATACGAAACCATAATATCTCGATTAGTAGCTATTTCGTAGAAGGCAGAGTAAACATACATGCTTATCTTCAATGTTGCATGTAAATCTTGTCTCTTTTATACAAACTGTGTGTGTATATTTATATTCTATGGATAATTATCATCAACCTAACATATAATTATTTCTATGTATATATATATATATAT
>NW_014569638.1:150982-158445 GCF_001313835.1 Polistes canadensis | reverse complement strand
TTCCGGTAGGATTAGTTTCAAGGTCCTTTTGTTTATATTTCGATATATACGTATATATATATATATATATATATATATATATATATATATATATAATTCTATCTTAATAAATCACGCATACGTGCACACATCCCTCACATGTTCTTTTTTCTCTCTCATACGTACACTCTTTCTCTTTCTCTCTCTTTCAGTCTATCTGTACAATATAATCAGGTGCAAAAAGAAAATTAGCAATAACTTTGTGCACCTCGTATTATTTTAAAAGCCGATATAAAATTCGACGGAATTTTTTTCATCAGAGAAAAGTGTTGTTGTTGTTGTTGTTGTTATTGTTGTTATTTTTGTTGTAGTTGTTGTTGTTATTTCCAAAATATATATATATATATATATATATATTTCATTAGAACATATTCATATATACGAGTCGGTAATTATGAAAATGATTTAAATAATATAATATATGACAATTTTCGAATTACGTAAAAGAATAATTTTAGGTATTTTTTTTTAATTAAATACACTAAAGTAGAAAAAAATCATTCTAAGAGATAATTAATAATATAATACTTTCACAATCACCATCTCATATATATATACATACTCATGTACATACATACATATCCATATAATATATGATATATATATATATGAGTGTATTCTTAGATGGAAAAACATTACTCTATAAGAGACTTACATATAATTTTCTAATTATACATCGCACTTTTCAGCCGTTCACATATTTTCTTTGTTTAATTTCACTTCTTTTTGTTTTCTTGTTTACAAGATAGTCATCAAGGAACACTACAGATTGTACTTCGTTAAATCATCGGTAATAAACGTTGATCCGGATTTTTGTTGAGTCGTTGTCATGCTTTCTCAAATATATATATATAATCGTCCTATATATATATCATTTAAATTTCTGTATTATTTTGTATTTGTTTTTACCGCTGCATTAATAGCGAGGAGGTGTGAGTTCACGAGACACAATCTCGAATAGATTTATGTAAGTAATTTGTAAGTATATCGTCGTAGTGATGACTAAAAAAATGCAAGTATTATTATTATTATATGTATCTCGGTTAATTCGTTGCGTTTACATTACGATCGACTACACAATCGATTACACGACCGACTTGCTATACTTTTGTTTCTTTTCTCTCCTTGCTTTTTACCAAGATTAATTCCTGTTCGACACTGCGTGAACTAAACAAAACAAATACCTATTATTTAACATAAAAATCATACAATAATATATATAACACAAGTCTTAAATTAAAAAAACAAGAAAATCATTTATTCGCATTAATTCTTTTTGTCTTCAAATGTCTTATATGTATCTGATAATCTAAAACGGCACTTCAAACTTAGAAAACGAATTTAGTTATTAAATGTATATATATATTTTTCTCTCTCGATTGATTTATTAATATTAATGATGAAATGTGAAATATATACGCTGCCAAAATACAATTATACCTAGTTGCAAAATCTAAAATATATAAATGATACGCCAATTATAAATTTAAGATATTAAATTAAAATTGATTAAATTATATAACTTAATATAAATGATATCATTTCAATTGTCCTATGCTGAAATTCGTCATTGCTCTCACTGGCAACTTATATCTTTAAAGAATATATAAAGGAACAAACGAATCTATCATTTTCTTATACTATAACAAACACTGAAAGGGTATATATATTTCATTTTTATCATCATTCCGCTCGTAATGGATATCTACAAAAGATGAGAAGAAACCAAGAAAAAATAAGCAAAAACAAGAAATTAACAAATTCTAACTATTGATATATCGAACGCGATACAATCTAATAATAAAAGTAATTATCTCTACTGTGACGAATCTTCAATATTTAAAAAGAAATTAAAGATAAAAGCTCAACCCTGATTTACACCTAACAAAAATTTAAAAAAAAAAAAAAAGAAAAGAAACAAAAAAATAATTAATAAAATAATCACAGTTGTTGGTGTAAAATATTACACCAACAAATTATATATATATATATAACGACTAGCGTGCAATTATATGATTCTGTCTCTTTTATCTCTTCACCACTCGCAGCTTATATCCAGATAATGTACAATAACCTGCAGTGTATGTGTGTATCTGTATATACGTGTGTTGTGTGTGATATATATCGATAGATTATAATCACAAAGGACATCATTTGATAATCGATTGATACAATAATAATAATAATAATAGAATAATGATAGTATGATAATAATAATCGTAATAATAATAATATAATAATAATAGTAATATAATTAATAATAATAATAATAATAATAATAATAAATCATCGTATGATTCTCTTGAGCTTTGTCAACGATTGAAAACACGCTAGTAGGTCTTGACGAAGGATGAAGTTTCGTGGATATTAGCTTCGGTATCGGTCCCATGGTATGCCTGAGATTGAGAAAGGGAAAGAAGTGCATCCAATCCTAAAGATTCAGCCAGGGAATCTGGCCCTCTCGACTACACAATGCGTTTGTGACGCACACATAAAAAAAGAAACAGAAAAAACGAACGATTCGCTCTAGAGCAATGATCAACTGACTATAATCTAGAAGAAAAAAAAGAAAAAGAAAGGGGGGGGGGAGCGAAAATGTGAATTAACATAATGATATAACATAATGATTCGATACGAAAGCACAAAGATATATATAAATTTTATTCGTTTAACTTAAATTTCTTTAAGCCATTTACATTGATCTGATAAAAACAAATCAATAAATAAATTATTCGATTAATCAAATTGAAAAAATTAATAAATAAAAATATAATGTAGAAAATAAAACACCATTTGAGGACAAGAAACATTAATGAAAATAAAACTGCAAAGAAGCAAAGTGAAGTTTGACTACACCATAGATTTGAAAAAAAAATTCTGTCGTCTCTTTGTAATCAACTTACCGTGGAATTTTGATCTGTCTCTTTGCAATTACTGCAAATGTAATCGTCTTCTTCGGCGATTTCTGTTCTATCAAGACCAACGCAATGCATGTGAAACCAACCTTCGCATCCCCCATCGCATTGGACCCAATCTACTTCCCTACCTACAATTTTGTTTTCATTTGCGTTAAAATAGAAAACAGTTAGCAATATAATAATGTTAAATAAATAAATTATCGATATATTCTTACCACTGGGATGTAAGCAATTAACTGCAGCACAATCTTCTTCCTCATCCGAGGTGTCCTGTTTGGTTTTTTTTCTATTCCCTCCTCTTTTCTTTGGACCTTCCTCTCCTTCTTTTCGTTTCATCTAGAACCAAAATTATACTGAAATCGAGCTAGCCAATGTTCACAAAATTGTATTTACATATGACACTATCCTTAGATTATCTTTTCGAATTGAAACTTCGCTTGGAATATATTTGTAAAAAAAAAAAAATATCTAAATAATCGATTAATTGAATTTTCGCAACAAAAAAAATTGAAGCTTTAATTCGAGATAGATATATATATAAAATATTTGTATCTATGAATACCTTCCGTGGGCCACGTTTTATTGGCACAGGTGAACAAGCTGATTTTTTCTCTTTTATCAATCCTTTACGTTTAACCGAACTTTTGTCATCGACTTTTTGCTTTCCAAGTTTCTTTAATAATTCAAATTCTTCGGATTTCCTTTTCCTACCACGTTTTTTAGCATCCTTGGATTCTTGATTGCAATTAGTTTGAATTTCTTCGAGTGCCGCGTACTTTCTAATAGTACTTGGACTATTGGTATGACTTAAAATACGCCAAATATGTTGTGTCTCGTCTAATGCAACTTCTAATAAGTCTCCTTCCATCATTAATTCTTCTAAGTGTTGCCTGGCATTGTGCGACAAGATTACGGCTGTTTCTGAGGAATCACTTGATTGAGATTTACGTTGATGTTTAGAAACTAAAATTAATAATACAACAAATCACATAGGAAATAATTCATAGAATATTTATCTTGTATAAACTCATACATAAATGGAAAAGAAAAAAACTTACTGTAAGAGTAGGCATGTTCATTACTATTAAAGGTACTACATGTTGGTTCATCGTCATCAATCGTAACGACATCGTCATCGTCATCCTAAACAATTATTTACATTAAATAGATAGAAAAGGAAAACAAAACAAAAATAAGGAAATAGAAAAGAACAATGTACTCACAGCTGTGCTAAGCACACTATCGTCCGAATGAACACCGCTAAGAGGTGCGATAGCTTGTACTCTTTGATGCAATTCTGGATTATTAGCTGCTTTTTTCAATTCGCTGCTAATAATTTTTTCTGTTTTTTCTCTGGCAGCAGCTTCAACTAATTGTTGCGATAACGCAGATAACGTTTTCAATGCCAAAGAAATTTCTTCTGTCGCTAAAGCTTGTCTAGCACGATCCTGCCAGTTCATTGCTCGTTCTGTTAGACACTGCAACGCTTCACCTTCGGGTAAACGTATGGGGATCTTTTGAAGACTAACTAAAAGGGCTAAAATAGTTTCCAAACGTGGTCTTCTTGAACGTAAACAACATGGACATAAAAATTTAACTTCTCTCGAGATCGGCACTTTGCCTTTATAGGTTGTTTTAGGTAATGGCACACAATTAGAATGAAACCAATCTTTACATAGCTCACACTGAAGCATAAGTCCATATCTTATTCTACGACATACACAATATTTAGAATCATCCTCTTCAGCTTTAGATACATTTTTGTCCCTTAATTTTCTCATTGCATCCATCTCACGTTGTTCGGCTAATTTGAAAGCAGCTACCACGGTCGCCGAATTATTCGAATCATCGAGTTTTGTATCACAAACGAACACAGCACCGACGGATTCGTCACCTTTATTTTTCTTAGTCTTCATAGCTTGAACGCCAACTCCGACACGTGGGGACAAAGCTTCCATCAACGTATAATGGGAATTTTTCCTTAGGAATGTCCTTACTGTTCTTTCTTTCCAAGTTTTAGCTAGAGAAAGCGTCGACTCTAACATTGAAAGTGCATCCAATTGTAATGGAATACTCCTACCTTTCCTAATTATTTCATCTAACGTATCGTAATATGGAAAGTTTTCTTTAGCTTGAATCTCTTCTACCATGTTTGACCAATTCTTTGCTCGTCCTAATATATCTTGTAACGTATCTAAACTTGGGAGATAAGCTTCGACTTCGTCGGCTTCGTGAACAAATTCTTCAACCGCTGAAACAGTTGGCCTGTTTCTTGCATTCAAATACATTTTCGCTTTTTCTTCCCACTTATCGATCGCAGTCATCAACGTTCGTAATTCGGACAAAGTATTTTCGATTTTAAAATGCGGAGGTATCGTCGTTCCTTTTTCTATTAATCTTTCTAAATCCACACGACTTATGGATTTTGGATCTTCTTGAAGGGATTTTATTTCTTCTAACCATTGCATTTGTGCTAATTTCTGCACACACAAACACACACAAATAAAGAATACAATTTATAAGTAAAGTTATACTTTTAAATTAACTTCATCAAAAAAATCCAAATTTAGTTACCTGTTTTAAGCGTACAAGTTGCGGTAACTCAATACATATGGAATCCCCAAATTCTATACACATTTCTAGTTTAGAAATATTACAATCATTTTCCGTAGACTCCAAGTATTCAGCATCGCTTTGAAATGACAATACCTGATTCAATATAAACTTTACACCATTGGATTCTTCTAATTCGCAACGTAAGCTTCTTATTTCTTTATAAAATAATGTCAATTCTTCCACAGTTAATTTGTATTTTGTTTCGACGGATTGTCTGGTCCTTGATAAGGAAAAAGAAAAGATAAAATAACAAGAATAATCCAAGAAAGGCATTTGATAAATTGTACGGTAAATATACTATGCATTTAATAAATGTAAACACTGACCTTGTACGTTGTTTATTGTTCAATAGCTGTTGCGCGACGCTTGCACACTTTTCTGCATCTTGTACAGCCGTTGTCAAAGCTGTTAACAATTCACTATCAGGAAACTTCTTGTTTTCTGCTTCATTCAAAAGTTCTTTCAACTCGCTAAGTTCAACTTTGGGTTTCTTTGGATCCATGGCTTCTTTAACTTTAGTTACCCAAGAGTCGAAAGACTCTGCTTTCAATTTTAACTTTTGTAACATGATGGGCAATTCGTCTAATGTGTAACGATAGCGTAAAGTATGTTTCTCCGGAGGGCAATCACAAAGATCCGTAAAATGTCTTAAACAAACTAACTGAGAATTGTGACACGAACATGTAACTGCACTTAAAAAACAAGTTGTTTTACAAGCTTCACACTGTCTCTCATCATCTGGTAATAACTCAAAAGCTTCCCGTTCTGCCTCCGTAACACCCTATAAAGAAGGAAATAATTTTGTTGGTTTTAAATATCTATCAGATATTCAGGAAACTAGTAGAACGTATTTAACTTTAGAAAAATAAAGAATAAATCTTAGTAACATTGAACATGAACAAAACATATGTATCCATCTGTAGTAATATTTATGGTAGAATATCAAAGAAATACATGATCGCGTAATTTCCAAAAACTTGGAAACGTGTCAAGCGTGGATTAACGAACTTAACCGACTTGCAATAAAATAATAGATAATAAAAATTGCGTGTACAATGTACCGTGGCAAAACACTGAAACCATAACCTCTACTCACCAATGAAAGTTACATAATCAAGAATTATAGGCACAAAAAATAAAAAGGGAAGAAAAACTTTAATATAATTGAAAAAGAACCATAGAAAAATTACTTTAATGCTAATAATCACGTTTGAAATTAATAACTATAATTCTAATACGCAATAGCATTAATATCAATTATAACGTGGACGGTGTAGGATTTTGATGCGATCTCGAATGGTGGCAGTATCAACGCGCGCGCACGGACACTACCTTATCCGCATGTATTCGTACACGCGTTTGTTAGAAACTGCTGAGTGGTGAAGCGAACGCCGCCGAACAGAACCCCCCAACCCGCACCGCGCCATCACGAAACCAACCGGAACCCCCCCCCCCCCCTACACACCCCCGACTGTCGCGAGCGCTCTCTTGGCATTTGAAATACTACTTGATCCGAATACATAAGCCATCCTCCTACAATAAACCTATTAACCGTTTAACTTAAATTCACTTAATTCTGGATAAAACAGACAGCATATTGCACCATCCTAACTTCGAATTGTGTCGAATGCGAAAATAATATAAAAGAAGAGAAATTGTAAAAGTGAATCAAACAGTTTTTATGATCCTACAAAAATGATGATATTTTTAAACATATCATGCAATTTGGTCTCATTTTATTTGATATCCTCCTTCTATCCAAACTATTTTTTTTGTTAATAAATGAATTATACTTGAAAATATAAATTGTTTCTGTGAATAAATTATATATGAATAGTTAATGAAAATGAATGTAATGAGTTAACATATTACAATACATTTTTTTCTTTA